>NC_136491.1:158220436-158295436 GCF_053919585.1 Euprymna scolopes
CGCCATCTTGCCATTTTTCTTTGGACGTGCCCGCTTTGCAGAGTGCACACCTCGAGCGTTTGTCAGGTAAGCCCGTCTATTCGCAATTTATTACACACTCCCCCCCTGATCTCATTATCACAGAAAGAGCAGGGAGGCGGTGGCCTTTTTCTTCGAGTGCTTCTTCGGAGAGGGGGATTCGGGGCTTCATCATCGTCTGCGCTGTCTTCCGTGACACGAAGGTCGGCGAACCTAAAGCTGAGCATCGCAGTATCACTGTCCGGGTCTTCATCATCAGCAGGAGGGTCAGTACTTTGAAGGCTACCACTCTCAGTGTCGCTGTGCGTTGAAGCCGTCATGAACCAGAATGATGGGTCGCTGGTCACGGATTCAATTTCACTATCTTCGTCAAGCGGCAACTGCGTTTGGAATACTGATCTTAAGTCTTTAATATGACGAGGTACTCCATCAACTCGCACCGCCTGCGGGCTGATCACTTCAGTGACATGACCGGTTCCGTAGCGAGTCGTGCACTGGCCCCGGGTTTTTTTTAACCCAGACGACATCTCCTTCTTTTATGTTCTTTTGTGGTGGCTCCGGTTCGGGTAGTGAGCTGCTCTCCAAACCTCTCACCCTGACACGGTATGTATGTAGCGCGTTGGCTGGCGCGGTGGAGGGTGAAACATCGTCCTTAGGGGTGACGTTGTACCAATAGACTGCTTCAGGTACCGTACACCCCTTCCGCGCTGCGATTGTCTTAACAGTTCTGTGATTGCGCTCAATAATCCCGTTTCCACTGGGAACATGGGCACACCGAAAACGCAGATGGACACCCCAGCCATCTGCAAACTGTTTAAACGGCTCACTAACAAAAGCGGGGCCATTGCCGGTGAGTATCTCAGAAGGAGGGCCACGCTCGAGGAACACACCTTCCAACTCATGGATAATGGCAGCCGCATCCTGCCGGCGAAGGGGCCGCCACAATGAAAATCTAGATGGTCCACAGTCGATAAGCGTCAAAAAATGCCTCCCGTTGTAGTGCGTTATGTCCATCGCAATCCTATCCCAATTACGCTTCACACTGAGTATTCCCTTCTTCCACCGGACAGGTGCTGGGTCGATCGATCGGCAGGTGTTGCAGCTTCCCACAACAGATTTCACAGCCCTCCGAGACACAGAGGGGTCAACCAATCTGGCGAAGTAAAGCGTTCGGTTTACACCGGGGTGCCCGCTTTGGCAATGGACATCATTAATATGCTCCGGGCTGAGTCTATGTCCCACTGCAGCGCAATTTACAGGTGCTGACTCGTTCACTTCTTTTGGCAGGTCTAGCCAACGGCGTGGCACTCTGGTCAGACGATCCGCCTGATTCAAACAGGACTGCACCAGTGTCACAACTATGACCAAGTCGTATTCCTTAGTGGTTTCGGTTAGGGTAGCAAGCCGCCTCCGGATCAACATTTCGGCCGACGCCTTCGTTGTCAGACGTGCTTTTCCGTTCAAGGCATTGGTTATCCACCGATGCACACACGTGGAATCCGTGATGATGTGAAGGATTCTAGCCTGCCACTGAAGCGCTAGATTGACTCCTTTCAGTGTAGCCTCGAGTTCAGCTAGGTTTTTATGCTTGGCGTCATTCTCCGGCCGAAGCCAGCAGGCATCTTCTATTATCCTTCCGTCTACCGCCAGAGCAACGCCAAGGGCAAGTGAGCTGGCGTCTACCCAAACTGTAAATTCACTCCCATCGACGCACCAGCTCCCCCGTACAGGGTCATCATTGGTCACTCTGGCCACAACTTCCACAAGCATGCTTCGCAGGGCAGGATCATGCACCTCATCGTCCCATCCAGTTGACATAGAAGTTGCCCGTCGCTTTATGGTCGCTACAGCCACTCGGAGCCACCCACACACAGGAAAGTGACCCACCAATTTTCCGCAAATGGAAAACGTGCTCCGACGTGTGATGGTAGATGGGATTTCCGGGATTTCACCACTCCTTCCCCATTGAAGGCCATCTGCACTTCCGCTCACCTGCAGTCCGAGCACTTTCGCCCCGTCCTGTAGCCGCTCCGGCTCCTTGCACGACAATCCGAAGTGCTCGAAGTGTTCTTTGACCGCCTGGGCAGACAGGAGGCTCTCATTGACAAAAATGTCGTCTATATACGACGATGTCGCATGTTGCACCGCTTCATCTTGACGCCGGATCGCCTGCATGATTGCTGTCATGATGTTAGGGGCTACATTCAGGCCGAATCCTAGCCTGGTCAAGCAATAGCGAGTTCCTTTGATCACCACCGTCTGGACGGCCACAGCGATTTCTCAACACGTATTTGCAAGTACGCTCTTCGCAAGTCCAGTATGGCTGCTTCCGCACCCTGCCGCCGCCACTCCCGTAGTTTATGAGCACAGACATCAGCCCCCGCAGTGTGTGGGTCAACGTATTCATTAAGTTCCCGGTAATCAAGAACAGGTCGAACTTTCTGCTTGTTCTCTTGTCTGACAGCCATCAGGGGAATTAGCCCCCGCGGGGGCCCGAGCTCATCCTCTGGGTATGGAACTAACCAGCCATTATCCAGCCACACTTGAAGTTCTGCCTCGTACTGCCCCCTACGCCACGCAGGAGGGGGATACTCTGTAAGTCGATTCCGCAATGACACTGGTGGCTGGTCGCCTGCCCATTTCCAGGACGCTGTCCAAGTGTTTGTGCCCTTATAGTATTCTGCATGGAAGTCGGACTCATCGAGAGTGATTGCTGCACACATTTGTTTGTTTGGTTGAGAGAAGCTCACATCACCGGCGCCGTTCACAGTAATTCCGCCTAGCTGTGTGATAGCGTCCATTCCAAGGAGTAGGTCATATCCGAGCAGCTCCCCATCGACCACTAACACCGTCACAGCAACCGGAGAGCCATTGCCAATGCTGATATGAACAACGCTGACCCCACAACACACCAATGAGCCTTGGCCGACAGTAAGTACAGGGATCCTTCGTTTCTTCCAAGTGGCGCAATATTCCTTTCGAAGAAGGGTTTGGGTACAGCCGGTGTCAACCAGCGCTGAACGTTCACATCCATCAACTTGAACTGTTACTGCAGGCAGCGCTTTGTTCAATGCCGCGTTGGGGAGGGTTCTAGCGCTGCGGCGTCCTCCCCTGGCCCGTTTCCCGGACAATTCCGCGCTATGTGGCCTGGCTTATTGCATTGGTGACACCGTATTACTTGTCGTGCTCCATAATTAGGGGTGCGCCTTGTACCGCCTTTGCAGTCTCTGGAAAAGTGGTTGGGGCCACCACAGGTATAGCATCGTAGACCCTTCGTTGGCGAGTCCAGAGTGTCAACAGCTGCGGAGACTAGTTCTCGATCGTCTTTCAAGATGTTTCGTGCTCTCGCCAATAACTCCTCCAATCCAATCTCAGTGAGTCTTGACGATGCTCGCAGCAGTCGACTTGCCTCATCCGGAAGTCCCGACAAAAAGGTGCATGCCAATATGCGATCACTTGCACCGCCGAAGGGAGTGGCAAGCTTTTTCAAGTCGGCCATGTAGACATCCACTGTCTCCCCCGGCCCAAGTCGGCGTTCGGAAAACTGCCTCCAGGCGACAAAAGTGTCTGTACCAAATGCCCCGTATAGCGCGTGTGTAATCTGCTCCATGGTCGGATCCTCCCCTAGCTGTTGGTACACGGCATAAGCCCCTTTAGTGAGTCTCAATGGGATAACCATAGTTGGGTCTTAAATCTTGCACAACCGGCAAACGCGCTCAGCCTTTTCAGCCATTCGACCACCGAGGGACCAGTGGGGGAGCCATCGAATTCCGGAATTAATCTGATGTCAAATTTCTCCATACCAAAGCCGAAATAGCTTGTAAACAGAGTTTTTTTCTGTCTGTTTCGATTTACTCAAAACCGCACACACCTCGTCTTCTCATGTATCGTTCTCTTCTTCCTCTTCTACTTCTTGCTCTTTTTCTTCTTTTTTTCTTCTCAGTCGTCAGAAGCGTCGTCTTTGTCTTGACTACGTTTTTCCTTCTCTCTTCTTGCTCACAGTGACCCGTTTTTATGCCAAGCTGAACTCTCGTGTGTGCGAGAGAACACGAGATTTTGCGTGATTACTTGGCAATATTAACCGGCCGCCGCCATCTTGCCATTTTTCTTTGGACGTGCCCGCTTTGCAGAGTGCACACCTCGAGCGTTTGTCAGGTAAGCCCGTCTGTTCGCAATTTATTACACAGAGCTCCCCAATCCTATCGTCTTGAGCAGATCCCCTCACCATAGCACGGTATAGTGCCTTACGGGATAGCAGTCGGTTGTCAGAGAGGCTTTCTTTCACCAGTAGCAAGAACTTCGAGGCATTTCGACATTCGCGATTTCGCGATATCACCTCGGGGCAACCTGGTTGCATCCCCTCACCCGAGTGTACACTTTCCAAAGCCGGGAAGGCTTTCTTTGTGTCTTCCCTGCAGAAGTCACCGTTTTCCTCACATTATATTCTTTTTATATTAATATCACATTATACACATTCAGGTTTAGGTAAAACGAAGCTTATGTCTTCGCTTTTTCTCCAACTCAAGATCTGGACGCAATCAAACGCCGTGTATCTTACATGGTCCATCCGTCCAATCAAATGGCTCCTAAAGAGGCATTCCCCTCCAGTCACAAATGAGAAAGCCAACCGACTTGTCGCAGTTGATTATGGCCCCTGGCACCTGTTCATACAATCTTATTTCTAGGTCGACGATTCTTATCTCGGTACTGCTTGTTACAAGCGTGGTCACTTCTTCAGCATTGACGAAGTATTCAAAGTGGTGCAGGCACTAGGCAAAGTAATACCGCGAAGGGCCAGGTTCATTCTAAGCCTGCGAAGAAACGGTTCCAACGCAAACACACTGGTAAGAGCGGAAAATCTTGACGAATGGATCTGGACAAATTGAATAGCCTTGATCTTAAACCAATCCAGGAGCGAAACTGAGGACCAAATCCGGTCGAAGAAATGACAGCCTCTAATTATCGATGATTGACCTCATCGAATGCTTTGGAATTATCTAAATTTATCAGCGCGGTTTCAATATCGATTTTATCTATGATCAGGCGTACCATGTGAAAATGATCTTGGATCGTCCAGCACAAGTTTGTTTGGAACTTATTAGGCGATGTAAAACAATTTGCAGACGGTTAAATAAGATCTTCGCCAAATTCTTTAACTTTGTATTTTCCATAGTAGAGGACCGGAAATTATCTATCCCATCCCCATCATTTTTGTTCTTCGAAGCAATTTAATGATAACTCTAGTAAAGTATTGTGGAACGGACCGATTTCTAAACCAGAAGTTTTACAAGACGGCCAGTAAGGGAACAAAAATGGACGACATCCTCAAATATAGTTCGTAAGGCAAACCATCGATATATCCAGCCCACCTCCACCTCCACTGATTGATCATATCTAGCTTCTAGTATCGCTCTCGTTGCCCCTGAATTAAGGTTGAGTCGTCTACTATAATCGGCAACGAAGAACCTAATCTTTTGCCCATTGCGTACCTCGACTAACTGACTCCGTCAATTCCTGCTTTATGGTGAGTAAAAGATGTTCCCAGTAGTCCGCGAACTCTAATAACGAGGCGTTAAACGTCCAGTATTCAGCTATTCTAGGCTATGGACTATCTAAGCCTATGATCTGAGTAAACTATGAAAACTTGAACAATCTAAAAGCCCTACATTGTCTTTAGAACCGATCGATGTAATTTGAGAGTTGCAACGAATAAAAGCCGCGTCTATTCCTCCAAGTCCATACTACATTAGAGGGTTTTTCATTCCAACAGTTATCGATAAGATCACATTTTTTGAAAAAATCTTAAAATGGTAATACTTCACTACCCATGTTAGGACCTCTAGAAAATTTTACCCCGCGATGTAAATCGGGATCAAGGACAGCGTTCCAGTCCCCCGCTAGAATAATCCGTCGAGAGGTATTCATAAAGGACTCGATCTGCCGAAAAGGGCGACCTGCTCTGGGTCGTCAAGTAACGAGTCACATGCAGCATTCAAAGAGCGATTTTTTTTACATAGGCATCACCACATTATCAAGGCCAAGAGGCCACTCAAGAATAAGGGTTAAAGAGTGTATAGTAGAAATTGGACAATATAGTAATCATTAGTAATAAAAATTTGGTAAATTTGATAATTTATATGGAACGGCCCATCAAGAACTTATTTACGTTAGACTTGAAGACAACCATATTGTAGTCAGCCGGAAAGCAGGAAAACGGAAGACAATTCCACAGGCGTGCAGTTCTAAGAAAGAAGCTTTGTTCATGGAATCTACGTTTAGGTTTAGGCACAGATACAGAGTGGGGGGAATTATTGATAGTGTTTACAGCTAGACGAGTGTTTCTTGTGAAAGTTTGGCGAGGGGGGACCATAGATTGAAGCTCATTCGAACACTTTCCATGAAAATAACGATACATCAGAGACAAACTCGCAACATCTCTTCTGTGAGATAAAGGTTGCAAGGAAGAGAAAAGGACATCTCCTACGAGGCTACGAAGTCTATTTTGAATTCTATCAAGGCAGGACAAGTCCTTTCTAGCAGCTCCTGCCCAGATGTGGAAACAGTATTCGATCCTTGGACGTACCTGGCTCTTATATAGGTAGAGAATTGCATCAGCAGTAAGATATCTACTGGATCGATAGAAAGATCCCACCATTTTTCCAGCGGCCTTGGCAACAGATTTAATGTACGTGTTCCATTTAAGATCAGGAGTAATGGTCAAGCCCAGAAGCTTGTCAAAACTTGAGGCCTCCCCAAGACGAGAGCCATTCATTTCAATTGATGCCAGATGTGGATCAGAATGTTGATGATGTAAAGAGAGAAGCTTGGTTTTAGATGCATTAAAAGTAACCAACCACTCCTTTCCCCATTGTACTACGTGCTCAAGATCAGAGGAGAGAGAATTGGAGAGAACTTGGTCGTTTACTGTCTTAGATGTGCTACCAAAAATGGCAGTGTCGTCAGCATAAATGTCTACAAATGATGTAAGGATGTGATTTGGAAGATCATTAATGTAGATCAGGAAAAGAGTTGGGCCCAGGATGGACCCCTGATGGACACCGGCATTAATACTGTGAGCTTCTGATTTTTGCCCCTCAACTACTACTCTTATGAACCTATCAGAAAGAAATGATTTAATAATTGAGAAGACATTTCCAGCTATACCATAGCTACAGATCTTATGAAGTAAACCTTTATGCCATACCTTACCAAAGGCCTTAGATATGTCAAGAGCAATTGCCCTAGAAAGGTTGCCTCCGTCGAGAGATTCGCTAATCCTATGAGATATAACTGTAAGGACATCTGCTGTAGATCTAGCAGAACGGAAACCATATTGAGTGTCACTAAGAAGATTATTTTTGTTGAGATGGTTGATTACTTCTGTATTTAACACAGATTCCAGAAACTTACTCATGACGCACAGGAGACTTATTGGCCTGTACTGAGAGGGGGATGAGCGATCACCTGAATTCTTAAATACAAGGCATACTGATGAGATTTTCCAGGAAGATGGGAAACTATTCTCCTTAAGACAACGTTTAAACAGTTTTGTAAGTATAGGCACTAGTTCAGGTTGAAGTTTTTTGAGTACTATAATTAGAATACCGTCAGGGCAAGTTGCTTTACTCGAATCAAGGTTTTTGATTAGCTTGACAACATCACGTACAGATATTTGTATATCACATAGCGTGTTTTCTGATACAGGAGGAAATATTGGGGGTTGGCGGCCTTGGCCGCAAAGGGTAGAATTAGCTGCAAAGTTCTTGACAAAGAGTTTGGCTTTGTCTGATGCTGACGAGATTACCTCAGGTCCATTGATAATAGTTTATCCAGGATAGCCTCCTTGACTGAATATCAAAATTTGGTGAATGGAGCTGGAAGTCGATGGACAGCACACCTTGATGATCACCTGGAATAAAGTCTGTATATTCTCGGCAAGGCGTTGGAGGTCACGGTAAGTTTACGAGAGGTGTCCCTTTTCTCTCGGCCATAAGAGCTAGCAAATCTCAGGTAATTAAAAGGAGGCGTTATTTTGAATAACGTATTATCCTCCTCCATTTGGTTCCACACGCAGATTACCTTTTCCCTGGATGTAACTACATTCCAAATTCTTTGTGTTTTAAGGAAATTGTTCATTTTGGTATCGTCTTGTTTGCTTATACTTTTAAAGGCGACGAGATTCCTATAATCTTTTTTATGTTGAGGTGTCATAGTTTTCCCGCATTTGAGGTAACCTTACATATGTTCTTGTAGTATAAAATACAGAGCGCTTTTTTCGGGGTTTCCTCTATAATGAAGGGCTTCTCTGACGTTTTGGAGAAAGGGTTGTGGGTATAGCTACAGATGGAGGTGGCGTATTCGTTTTCATTCGGGGTTTCCCCGCTGGTTGGAATTGGGTAACCAACTTTAGGGGTCAAATGTTCCAGAGCACGATTCTTTGAACTTGGTACAACGGGATTTCTTTTGGGACACGTGAATGTGAAATGACCCATTTCTCCTCAAATCCAATAAGCTAGATGTTTTCCCGCGACAAAAATTAGGTTTTCATCCCCCAGCTTCAATCTAATATGGAATTTTCTTTGAATAATTCTTTGCTTAATAAAATTTCAAAACTCCAAACGCCATTTTTATTATCGACGTCAATGACTGTAATTTCACTATATTTTAAAGGAAGGCCGCAATATGCTCTCCTCGTACTACACCCGGCACTTCAAAGGCAGATATAAGGTATAATAAGATATAAGATATAAGGTATAATAAGATATAAGATATAAGGTATAATAAGATATAAGATATAAGGTATAATAAGAAGATATATAAAGGCATTTTTCTGTGTTCCATATATTATATACTTAAAACAAAATCTTTGATCATAATTTCTTTTCTTAACAGTTCTTTACACTCTTTTGGTTTAAAGAATAGCGTTAGGAGTATTTTCTTTCGTAATCCGCTCTGGTTCAAATGTTGACTTGCTATTAATTTTGATACTTGATTGATTTTATTAATTTCTTTTTAGTTTTTGTCTCAATGACAAAGAAAAGAATAGTTCTCTTGTTTAAATCTTTGTAGTTAAATAATGTTTTCAGTGTAAGAAAAAAAATCGGTACATTCAAAAGGTTTCTGTAGGAATTCTTCTGCGTTCATTTTGATGGATGGTTTAACCCATTCCGACTGTTCGACAATGTTTGTCGTTTCCATTTTTCCATTTCCAAAGTCGACAGTCATAGCCAGGATAAAAATAATCCGACGCACACAAAAAAAAAATGACAGACAAAAAAAATAACATATAACAGATAACACGTTAAACAATCAATAAAAAAAAGTTAATTTGATATAACGATGGGATTCACGAGCGGCATAATAACGACGACAGACGGAGCAGTCAGTTTGAAAGTACACTGACCACACCTAGTTGTAAATCACAGTTAATTTACACAGTTCGGAAGAGTTCATCTTTAGTGCATGGGTGAGTCCACAAAACAGTAAAATTTATGTTTGACAAACTACAACAATCGATAAAACGATGGAAAAAAACTGAATGCACAAAAATCTCCATAGCATAATTGTCACAAACTGGATATCATCGAAATTTATATATATATATATATATATATATATATATATATATATATATATATATATATACTAGCGGGGGTACCCGGCGTTGCCCAGTATTTGTAGGTGTGTGTTGGGGGAGTGTAAAATTAAGCGAAGTAATAACCCTGTTTAAATATAAAAAAACGATGTTAAATTCTTAAAAAATCGGAACAATTGAAACACAATAAAACAGCGAACAAGCGTAAAACTTTTTAAAAAAGAAAATCGAAAAACAAAAACAAACATAAAGGGAAAAACTGATGAACGTGTTCGGAAAAAACAAAAACAAAAAATAAAACAGCGAAAACGAAAAAAATGGCATAAATAACCCTTCGATTCGGTTAAGTCCATGGTGCATTTAACCCAGTAGAAAGCATAGAACGAAAAGGAACGTTAAATTTCCATTCCAGTTTTTTAAGCAACAACGAAGAAAACTCAAACCGGTGTTCCTTCGTTTCGTAACTGTTTCTTGTGAACGATTCCGGAAACGGTGTAAGTGGTGGCGGGGGAAAGGGGGAATTAATTAAAGAGATAAGATTTTACTACTTCCATTGATTTTAACCGATTGTGGCATTGAACTCTCAGCAGAAAAAATATAGGAATCTACGATTATCGAGGAAGTGTAGAGGTAATATGCCTATAACACACCTCAGATATTGTGCTGCAGTTTGTGCATATTACATTTTTAATCCTATTAAGTTCAAAATCATAGGGGGAAAAATAAGTTCATTTATATATATATATAGGGAGGATATATATAATATATATATATATATATAAATATATATATATATATATATATATATATATATATATATATATATATATATATTACAAAGGTCACTCGGGATAAGGTTAATGAGATTTTCGCTTGGATTATGAAACAGTACAATAGGAATGGTTAAGAAATATGATTCATTCAACAACCCGACAGATAGTTGTTGACATTGATTTTAAAATAAAATGACAATAAAAAAATGGCACTATCACAATGTAACATATTCCCAGTAGGTAAAGAGTAAATTACATCAATGTAAGAAATTGTGGAATTATCAAGAAATTACGAATGAATCATAATCGCTTAAACGTAAAGAAACGTAATTCAACAACTAAAACTTGAGCGAATATAAGATAATATACAGTCTATAAAATACAAATAATCGAATAAACCTACAATGTCAAATAATTAATATAGTGTAACTCGAGATTATAAAAGACTTAGAAAAGAAAAATTATATAAGAAACTGATTCGTGGATAATACTAGAAAAATACTTTGAACGTTATTTCAAAAGTTTTTAGACCCACAATACCCGATCGAAACTTATATATATATATATATATATATATATATACATATATATACATATATATACATATGTATATATATATATATATATATATATATATATATATATATATATATATATATATATATTGCTACGATAAATTTTTATTTAAATTGTTTGGAGTTCAACTTTTTAACACATGCACGTATGTACATATAAGTATTTCTTATTTACTTGTCATTTTCTTCATTTATTTCCTATTTATTATGTTTTTTTTATTTTTGGTCCCCCCCCAACAAAAGGAGGGTGGACATGTAAATTCACACTTGTCCGTTCGTCTGTCTGCACTGTTCTCAATAACTACGCCTTGGAATATTTTTAAATTTTGCACAAACATTAAACATGATATGAGTAAAAAAGTAACAAAATGGATTTTCCGGGAAAACTTATCATCATGGTGTTGTCTCATTATCCACTTGACACTCATTAACCCTAATTCTCGAGTAGTATTTGGGCCTTGATAAGCAGTAAATTAAGTTATATATATATATATATATATATATATATATATATATATATATATATATATATATATATATAACTTAATTTTAAAAGGAAAAGTGAAAGTCCAATCCACAAAGGAAACTTATCCGGATAATGTCAAGCTCAACAATAATTATTGGAACTTATACAGTAGGACAACAAGAGTATGAAATGAAGACACAAAACTATATATTAGTAGATATAGAATGGATCATTTATTTAATAATGGAATACAGGCAAAATTTAGGGGATAGAAGGGACTCTTTATGCCAGGGCATTTTGAAGCCTAATGCTTCTCATCAGAAGAGTAGAGAAGATGCTAGGTAGAATGGGGAAGATGTGGCATCTAGCGTTTTTTTTTTAATTTTTTATTTCTATACTTTGTGGACCAGGTGCGAACGCAGACCCTACAATTTTAATGAATCATCGTTCTTCAGGATCAAACATACCCATTCCTGTGTCTCGATACATCTTCTATCATTATATGTAATCAATTTTTAAAATAGTCAACCATATAGGATCTATTCGTGATCAGACACAGACACACACAGACATTCAGCTTTATATATATATATATATATATATATATATATATATATATATATATAGAGAGAGAGAGAGAGAGAGAGAGAGAGAGAGAGAGAGAGAGAGAAGGGTGAGGGCTTAATAACTATGAACTTATAAATCAAATTTTCAGAGGCGGTAACATAACAAAATCATATTTGTATGTACGATCGCACGATGTTGTTTCCTCCTATGAAAACGTGATTGATAATTCCACAATTATTAAACCCTTTTGTATTAATATAGCTCTAGGTAATTACACCTCAAGAGCCTATCATAACTGCAATACTCACGCACAACACCTTTAAATATATTATACTGAGACTTTGCTCATTTAGACCCTGTCTATTACACTCCGTAATATATATACATGTATATATATAAATAAATATATATATGTATATATATATATATATATATATATTTGTGAAAATATACTTTATTTCCGTATAGCATATAGCAACCTTATTTACGAAGCTCAATGTAATTACAGAGCAATATAGTGAATAGTCTATATTCCGAAGTTCATGATGTGGAATACCGTACAATTTATTCCTTTAATTAAGTTGACTTATACAATTCTTGAAACAGAACTGAATTAAAGGAATAAATTGTAAGATGGTCAACATGATCAACTTTGGAATATAGACTTTTGTCATTTATTCACTATATATGCGTGTGTGTGTGTGTGTGTGTGTGTGTGTGTGTGTGTTGTTGTTGTTATTGATTAAAATAAAAAAACATATGCTGAATGCTGACTGTATTAACGACAAAATTCCTATTTGTGGACCAAAAAAATAACTTTTGAAATATTGGTTTTTATTTCCTAACGCGCTGATAAAACTTTGGCACGCTATAATTAATTGTATGACGAATTATATACTTATTTGCCAATACTGTTGGGAGAAACAATTTTTCTGCCATGTTGTGACTAATAAAAGAAAAACGTTCCAATAATGAGCTTATCTGTCTTTATTAATGTGGTATCTTGAAACGATATATATATATATATATATACATATATATATATATATATATATATATATATATAGAGAGAGAGAGAGAGAGATATGTGTGTGTACATGTGTGTTTGTGTAGGTGAGCAAATATACTTATATATATAGCTATATAATATGTAGGTGAGCAAATCTACTTATATATATATATATAGCTATATAAGTAATATATACATAACTACACATACACACACGCACACACACGCCCCCCCACACACATATATATATATATATATATATATATATGTAATGTTTTCATAAGTTTATGATTTTCTTTTTTGTAAAGTGTTAAAATGTTATTATTAAATTCACATTTGCACTTTGTGTATCTGACAGCCAATTCCCATGAGATCCTAGCCCGCGATATTATATTTCAAATAAAATCAGCAACAAAAATAATACAATTTAAAACAGCTAAATTATATTCACTTCATTAAGCACCTAAAAAAAGTGCATAATTTAATTTATTCCTGAAATAATGCAATCAAATTCACACAAGGTTACATCCATGGACGATAGATCTGTCAAATATGACGATAGCTTGTCATGATGTCCTCAATTATTCAACCTTAATACTGGCTGCAATTTGATTGCGCATGCATTGCTCATATAAAATAGCTCAACAGTCGATCCAAAACAAAAAATATCTTGGTCGTTTGATCAACAAAAACGTTCGTTTCAAAGACGGTAGGCTACCTCTATCGGTCTAGAAAATTTTTAGCACCTGCCAGAATACAGGGTGGAATATGTTTTAGAAAAGACCTCATGATTCTATGTCTGTTTGATGAAAACTGTTTTGTTTTGTTTGTTTGTTTTGCAAACGATCTACTAGGTTTTCCGCTGGATTGTCACGATAATTTGGACGTGCCCAGGGTAATGAAAACAATGTTTCCGGCTACAGTTATGGTCTTTGGTGTGGTGTCAAGTGACAGCCATATCATGCCACCTCACATTTTCGAAGTCGGCTTGAAAATCAACACCAAAGTGTTTCTAGATGTGCTGAATAATGTGGTGATCCTATGGCGCTATCAGGTGGCCGCTGGAAGACCCCAGGTGTGGCAGCAGGACTCAGTGCCACCCCACAAGTTCAAAGAGACCCAGGTTTAGCTTCAGAATGAGTGCAACGACTTTGTACCTTTCTCACACTGCCCCTTGCCAGACCTGAACCCGCTTGACTTCTTTGTTTGATCATACGTTGAGAACTTTACTAACGTGACTTCTCATAAAACCAGCATGATCGCAGCAATCAGCCGATTATTCGCTGAGATTCCGCCGGCGCTTGTGGAAAAGACATGCTCCAAGTTCCGGATCTGTAGTGAGGCAGCGATTGAGGCTGAAGCCGGCTACATTGATTAGATATCAGCTCTACTACATAATAAAGTTACCTGAATTGATTTTTTCAATAAAAATTTTAAAATAAAGTTTTAGTGTTGTTTTCTTTAGAGCGACACTTTTCTCGTTCCACCCTAAACTATAAACTATATAAAGCTTTCATTCGAGAATAATTTCAATGTATTCCGAAGAACAAGCACCAACCACCTTTTCTTTAACAGGATGCAAATATGAGTTTCTAACCAATTAGGTCCCGTTCTGTCTGCCAAGCTTCTGCATCTGTCACACCGCAGCAGTTTTGCACCACTTCGTTTGTTTTATCACGGTTTCTACAGAATGTGCTTTGCCTTTTAACTACTCAACTGAAATATCTGTGACCCTATATAACTATAACCAGAATTCCTCTTCGCAGTAGAGGTATCGATATGCCGGAAAATTTACTTTTACGAGAGGCACTTCCAAAATTAATTTCTCCTTTATTTTTATGTCGCCTCGAATAGATCTGAGGTTATTCCAAATTTCATTGTGCTGATGACTGACCTCATGCATTCTGTGTTTTAAAGCGTCATCTCTCTGTTGCATATATTGACGGCGTGAAACTTTAAGAAAGCAACACTTGTCATGGAGTGAGTAAGAAGCAGATATGTGTCATTGAATT
Organism: Euprymna scolopes; assembly: GCF_053919585.1. NCBI lineage: Eukaryota > Metazoa > Mollusca > Cephalopoda > Sepiida > Sepiolidae > Euprymna > Euprymna scolopes. Next base: position 158,235,452 of record NC_136491.1, read on the forward strand.
CCTAGCATTGAGAAGGGCAAGTACTAAGTAGAAAAATATATTCTGGAGCTCCAAAGGCTGCTCGTTTTAATGGTATAATTCTCGTATTCATAGCTCTAAACCTTTTTGAGTTGGAACGACTCAGATATGACAAAGTACGCTTCGGTTGAACATGCACAGCCATCGTTCATCATGTCTGCTTTGTGTCTCACATCTGACGGCATAAAATGTATGAGACTTTACTTGAGGTGCGACCCTAGCATATATCCCAGAATAGCGAACATTTCTATAAAAGTCTGAGGACGCTACAGACGGCAAAAAAACAGCCGTGTAGCCGAAACAATAATGTAACTTAACAGAAAGATACGGTAATAAAAAATAAAACGCATATTTGCTCTACAACAGTATTGAGCACTTTCTTCAGTTTTTATTAATTACCATCTCCACTAAACTATACATATATATATATATATATATATATATATATATATATATATATATATATATATAAACACTGCTGATCAAAAATTTAAGATCACTCAAAAATCTTTAAAAAGAAACTGTTTTTAGGATAGATTTTAAACACTTCCGACACTAATACTACAATCTAAAAGGTTATGGAAACAAAAATGTAAATTCCAAACATTTTATTTTAAAATTTGCATTTTGATTAAATTAAGCTTTTTCACACATGATATAAATTGTTAGATTTATGGTAATTCTAATGTTTTAGTTCAGTTAGAGATTAGCAATCACTGTGTAACGGTGTTACCATGCCTAAAGCAAGAAAACTAACCGCTGAGCGCTCTCGAATTCGAGGATTCCATAAGCAAGGTTTGTCACAGCGAGCGATAGCAGCTAAGGTAAATTGCAGTAAACTGTCATTTGCAACTTTCTAAAGAATCCTGAGGATTATGGAAAAGCAAAATCATTAGGTAGGCCACCCAAAATTTCTCCTGCATTGGGTAGGAGAATCAGACGGGTTGTTATGAATGACAGAGGACTTTCTTCTAGTCAAATTAAGGCGGTTACAGATGCTGATTGCAGTTCAATAACCATCAAACGACACTTACAACAAAAAAGGTATAAAAAGCGTAAACAAATTCCTCGATTGCTTCCATGTCACAAAATAGATTAAGATTTGGTCGTGAATACCAAACCTAGGACGTTGAGAAATGGAAGAAAGTCCCGTTTTCTGATGAGAAAAAAATTCAATTTAGATGGCTCTGATGGCTTCCAGCGATATTGGCATGACAAAACATGCACCTTGAAATTTTTTCCACACGTCATAGTGGTAGAGGGTCCGTATTGGTATGGGCTGCCTTTTCCTTCGATGGAACTCCAAGTGGTGCAAAGTCGTCAGACAGCAGCTGGTTATGTTAGCATGCTACAAAAAGCATCTTTTATGATTGAAGGTCATTGTTTGTGTGTGGTTGGGTGGTTATTCCAACAGGATAATGCTGCAGTCCACACTGCAAGACGGACCTTGAGCTTTCTACAATAACATGGAGTTCATCTCTTGGGACATCCTGCATGCTCATCGGACTTGAACCTAATTGATAATGTTTGGGAATGGATGACAAGAGAGGTTTATCGAAATGGCAAACAATATTCAACAAAAATGAACTTCGTGAAGCCATCTTCAGAAACTGGAGCAGGATCTCCCGCACCTTAATGGAAACCCTTATTTCTAGCATGCCCCAAAGAATTTTTGAAGTCATTCAAAGCAGTTGAGGTAGAACTCATTATTAAGTTTGATTGTTTAATGTTTTCATACACTTTTCGTACACGTTTTGTACAATTTAATAGAATTTTTGTCTCTGGTCTTATATTTTTGTATCATGCGTAAAAAGACTAATTTAATAAAAATGTAAATTTTAAAAATAAATCTTTTGAATGTAGCTTTTTGTTTCCATAACCTTTTAGATTATAATATAGGTAACTTAAAGTCGGAAGAGTTTAAAATCTATCCTAAAAAAAGTTTTTTTTAAAAAGATTTTTAAGTGGTCTTAAATTTTTAATCAGCAATATATATATATATATATATATATATATATATATATATATATATATATATATATATATATATATATATATATATATGCGATTAAAACAAAAGTATAAAGAGCAGAGTATATTTTAATGGTTAGCCTTTTAAAGCTCGTATCATCGTCAATGCATCCATTGGGATATTAAATGTAGTTTATGAATGCTTGAAAATGTTGATATATCAATTTGGGGTTTTGTTTGTGTATTGATATTCATATTAACCCCTTTTTTCTATTTATTAAAAAATAAAATACAATTGTGTAATATATGGGTCGTGCAAAATATGTAGCTAATTTGCATATCCTTAAAAACATTTATTTTAATTCATCTCCTTATAGTTTTTCTGCTTTCTTAGGAGATGAGCATCTTTAGTTAATTATTAAGTGTAATTACATTCATCCAGATATTCTACATTATGTATACTTGCATAATATTTGCGTAAAAAAGTTACAGTAAACAAAAAGCTCTTTCTATATATATTATGTATGCGTATATCTATATTTGTTTAACAAATTTTTCCTACCAAACTCCTCTATCAGTTTTGGTCATCAACTTAATATATAGGGTATTCGAACCCATGTGAAACTATGTGTTTGGGTTTTAGCCGGGGAAAATCAGTGCAGTGAGAAAAATTCAGCAAATGGAATTTGTTAGGTGAAAGTCGAAGAACGGTATTACGAATATGCATGCGTAATGTAATAGCTATTGGTTTATGTTTTAATTTTTAGCTATGAAGCAAACATGTCTTCATAGTTCAGGCATTAACGTCAAAGGAAAAGTAAATCGTAGGCTAAACGTTTTTGTTTCGATTCTCGGTGGTAGTGCACTTGTCAATTTTTTAACTTTTCAAAATCATTACTATACATTGGGTCCAATATAATTCTATATATAATAAAAATGTCGCAATTTCCCCTTCTGGACCAAAATACCGTAGGCTTTCATCAACAAATGCCACATACAAATTTATTATGTCTACACTATCAGCCACTATCTCATGTAACTATAGAACGACATTTTAGACACACTCATTTGTTATAATAAACCCTAGATTTGATGCCAGAAGTAACATCATCACCATCACAATCATTTACAGAAGAAGTAGTTCCCAATTTTCCCCTAATTACTAAGTCCTCCCACCTACCCCATTCTACACCGCATAAAGTTACACACAGGGCACTTACATTGAGACCTCACCCTTCGTAGTTGGGAATAATTTTCCTTTAACCAATTTGGTACCTCCTTATGGGGAGGCTCATTACCGTGGGGTCCCGATTTCGAATCTTGCTAGCTTCAGCCACTCTGATGAGTCTTAGACGACGAAACACGTGTCAGTAGATAATTAATTATAATTTAAAAATAATATATATGCCGCTCCCTATGTGGGGGTACCAAATTGGTTAACGGAAAAATTATTCACAACTCGCATTTAGACGAAATGGAATTCCGTAAATAATTTAATTCATTCAACACGTATTGCAAAAACAAAAACAAACAGGATCTAAGTAAATCGCGATATAGCCAAACAATCGTGCGAGATGGGCGAGTGGATAAAGAGTTTAGACTCATTACCGTGTGGTTCCAATTCTGAATCTCGCTGGACTTTTTTTTACATGTGGATCACCACTTATCAAGGCCCATAAGCCACTCGAGGATAAGGGTTATTTTGTGTACAATAATCAATGGGATAATATCGTAGTAATAGTTGGTATATGAGATTTGATAAAGCGTCTTACTTAAGGAGGCGATTAATAAGAATTTGTTTATGTTGGACTTGAAGACGTCCAAGTTGTAGTCAGGTGGGAAACAGGCAAACGGAAGAGAATCCCACAGGCGGGCATTTCTCAGAAAAAGCTATGTTCATGGAATTTACGTTTTGATTTAGGCACAGATAAAGAGTGGGGGAAATTACTGACAGTGGTTTTAGCTAGACGGATGTTTATCATGAAGGATTGGCGAGGTGGGACCAGAGACTGGAGCTCGGGCGAGCACTTGCCATGGAAATAACGATAAAACAAAGACAGGCTCGCAACGTCTCTTCTTTGGGAGAGAGGTTACAGGGAAGAGAAGAGAGCATCCCCCGCTAAGCCACGAAGTCTATTTTGTACTTTGTCAAGGCAGGATAGGCTGTATTTTTGAAGTTCCAGCCCAGATGTGGCAGCAGTACTCCATCTTTGGACGTACTTGGTTTTTATAGAGATAGAGAATTGCATCAGTAGTGAGATATCTTCTGCAGCGATCCGGGCAACAGACTTTATATACGTGTTCTATTTCAGAGCGGGAGTAAAGGTCAAACCCAGGAGCTTGTCAAAACATGAAGCCTCCCCAAGACGAGAGCCATCCATTTCAATTGATGCTAGATGAGGAACAGAGCGTTGATGATGTAAAGTTAGGAGCTTGGTTTTTAGATGCATTAAAAGTAACCAGCCATCTCTTTCCCCACTGAACCACACGCTCAAGATCAGAGGAGAGGGAATTAGAGAGAGCTTTGTCATTTATGGCCTTTGATGTGTTGCCGTAGATGGTCGTGTCATCAGCATAGATGTTAACGAATGAATTTAGTATGTGTTTTGGGAGATCATTGATGTAGATCAGGAAGAGGGTTGGGCCCAGGATAGACCCCTGGAGGACTCCAGCATTAATACTGTGGGCCTTTGATTTCTGCCCATCAACCACTACTCTTATGAACCTATCAGAGAGAAATGAGTTAATTATTGAGAAAACATTTCCAGTTATACCGTAGCTGGAAATTTTGTGAAGTAGGCACTTATACCAAACCTTATCAAAGGCCTTTGATATGTCAAGAGCAATTGCCCTAGAAAGGAAGCCTTTGTCAAGAGATTCACTAATCCTATGGGATATAACTGTTAGCACATCAGCTGTAGATCTAGCAGAGTGGAAACCATATTGAATGTCACTGAGGAGGTTATTTGTGCTGAGGTGGTTGACTACTTCTTTATTTAATATGGATTCCATATTAGTTACTCATGACACACAAGAGACTTATTGGTCTGTACTGAGAGGGAGATGACTTATCACCTGAGTTCTTAAATACAGGGCAAACTGACGAGGTTTTCCAGGGTGTTGGAAAGCACTTCTCCTTAAGGCAACACTTAAACAGTTTTGTAAGTATAGGGGCAAGTTCTGGTCGAAGCCTTTTCGACACTATAATTGGAATGCCGTCTGGGCCAGTTGCTTTACTGGAATCAAGGTTCTTGATTAGTTTGGCGACCTCGTGCACAGATATTTGTATGTTGGATAGGGTGTTGTCTCTGTAGGAGGAAATACGGGGAGTTGATGCCCTTCATCGCAAAGGGTAGAGTTAGCTGCAAAGTTCTTGGCGAATAGTTTGGCCTTGCCTGATGCTGATGAGATGACCTCAAGTCCATTCAGCACCTCTGGTGAGTCTTGGACGACGAAACACGTGTCAGTGGATAATTATAGTTTAAAAATAATATACATATATATATGTATATATACATATATATATATGTATATATATATATATATATATATATATATATATATATATAGCTTTGTGCGTTAACGACACTATATTTTTATTTTTTATTTTTTATGTTTCTTCTTGTTTTCATTTCACTCTTCATCCTTTATCCCTTAAATGTAAGATAGAATTTTTTACAAAAAGAGCAGTTAAAACAAAGTGGCGTATTAAAAACAATATTAATAAAACAAGAAGAAAATAGGATTGTCGGTTCACTCCGGAAGGAATTGCAAATTCGCTGATAGAATTGTTATATAAACCAACGAATGGCTTAACGTTTTTAGCATATTATCGTAGACCAGAAAATATTTTTTCCAAACGATATCAGGCCTGGTCGGATGAAGAAAAAATTATTTTACTGTTGCAAAAACTGAATTCCCATGAAAATACCAAGTATACAAATTTTATACTCCCAAGGAAAACCGAAGATATTTCTTTTAAAGAGACTATACAAATTTTATCGAACATTTTCGGGGAACGGGATAGCTTATTTTATACTCGTTATAGGTCTTTAAATATTTTGAAACAAAATGATGAAGACTTTATCGCCTATACTGGGAGAGTAAATGCCCAATGCCAGTTATTTAAGTTGAAAGACCTAAAAGAGGACATGTTTAAATGCTTGATATTCGTGCAAGAGTTAGCATCCTTGAAGGATAAAGAGATTCGTTCTAGGATATTATCCATTATGAACCAAGACATAGAAATAACCTTACAGAAAGTTACTGAGGAATGCCAGAAACTGTTAAATTTAAAACAAGATAATACTAGTATCGAAGAGAAAAAAGTTTGACAAAATACAAAGGGTAAAGCAAGGTGACCACTATGTAAAAAATAATGTAAGACGTGTGGAGGAAAGAATCACTTCACAAAAGAGTGCTACTTCAAAAGCAAAATATGCTATAAATGCGGACGTAAAGGACACAAGTCAACAGTATGCAAAAAGGAGAAATACTGTAAGCCTGAAATAAAAATCATTGGTTCTAAAAAAGAGTCCATGTATGGTAAAAAAGAAAATATATTGAAGTTAAAAACAATGGCCGGAAAGTAAACTGTCTTTTGTGACATATCCTTAATTGATGAAACAACATGGAAGAAAATTAGTTCTCCAAAGCTGCAAAACACAGAGAAAATTGCCAGAAGAATGTCTGGAAATAGATTAAAATTTTAAGGTGAATTTTATACTAATTTGACCCTGAATGAAAAGACGTTAAAAACTAAAATGTATGTGATACCTGGAAAAAATTCTAATCTATTCAGTATAGTTTTGATGATACTTTTCAATTTATGGGGAAAACCAATAAACTCATTTTGCAAGAGTAAATGGGACAGGATCTGAAAGTCCAAAACTGCGAGGAAGATTTCTTGGGGATTCGAAGAAGGATTTTAAAAATGTATTTTATGAAGGTCTGTAATAAAAAAGTGGATTACTCTGAATGGGCATCACACACAGTTTATGTGAAAAATAAAAATAAAAAAATCAGGGTATGTGGAGATTTTTCGACGGGACTTAATGATTCCTTATAGGATCATAACTATTCACTCCCTACTCCTGAGGAAATATTTTCTATGTTAAATTGAGGAAATATTTTCACAAAACTTGACCTGTCAGAAGCATATTTGCAGTTCTAAATACCTGACAATGAATACTCATAAAGGATTATTTCCCTAAAACGATTGCTGTTTAGGCTGAAAGTAGCACCAAATTTGTTCCAACAAATTATGGATGCCATGCTAGCAGACTTGGATTTTGCAATGGCTTATTTAAACAACATTTTGATAAGAAGCAAAAATGTTTAAGAACATAAAAACCATATTCGTAAGGTATTCGAGAAAATAGAAGACTACGGATTTAAAGTGGCTCTCGAAAAATGTAATTTTGGTATGGACAAGATTTAATATTTCGGAAAATAATTGATTGGCAAGGTAGTAGACCTAACCCAATTTGGAAAGAAGCAATTAGAGACATGCCTAGACCAGACAATGTAATGAAGTTTTTTTTGTTTTTTTTTACACAGTGATCACCACTTATCAAGACCCGGAAGCCACTCAGGGATAAGGGTTATTGCAAGTACATTACGTTAGTGTGGAGATTTGATGAAGTGTTTACTTAAGGGGGCGGTTCATTAGGAATTTGTTAACATTGGACTTGAAGACATCCAAGTTGTAGTCCGGTGGGAAGCAGACAGACGGAACAGAGTTCCACAGGCGTGCATTTCTAAAAAAGAAGCTCTGTTCATGGAATCCGCGTTTTGATCTAGGCACAGATAGAGTGGGGGGAATTTTTCACAGTGGATTCAGCTAGACGGGTGTTTTTCGTGAAAGATTGGCGAGGGGGGACCAGAGATTGGAGTTCAGATGAGCACCTGCCATGGAAATAACGATAAAACAAGGATAGGCTCGCAACGTCTCTTCTGTGGGAGAGAGGTTGCAGGGTAGAGAAAAAGGCATCCCTCACTAAGCCACGAAGTCTATTTTGTACTTTGTCAAGGCAGGATAGGCAGTTTTTAGCAGCTCCTGCCCAGATATGGCAACAGTATTCCATCCTTGGACGTACTTGGCTTTTATATAGATAGAGAATTGCATCAGTAGTGAGATATCTTCTGGAGCGGTAGAAGGATGCCACCATCTTTCCAGCGACCTTGGCAACAGACTTGATGTACGTGTTCTATTTCAGATCAGGAGTAAAGGTCAGTCAATCTTGGATCTAGCAAACTACTATAATTCTTATATCCCAAATGTGCACGAACTAAGAGCACCATTAAATGAATTATTGAAGAAGAATAAAACATGGCTCTGGACAAAAGAATGTGAGAAAGCATTACAAAAATTAAATAATGTTTGTTATCGGATCTAGTCTTAGCACATTACGATCCGAAAAAGGATCTAATTGTAGCGGCAGATGCGAGCGAATACGGTTTAGGAGCGGTGTTTCTACACAGAATGGAAGATGGATCTACTAAACCAATTTCTCACGCCTCGAGGGTTTTATTACCCGCTGAAAGAAAGTACAGTCAGATCGAAAAAGAGTGTTTGGCGATTTTGTATTCCGTGAGAAAGTTTCATAGATTCATTCATGGAAGATCTTTCGTCTTGGAAACGGATCATAAACCATTACTATCGATTTTTGGTTCGAAAAAAGAGATTCCTAATCATACAGAGATGGAGTATTATTTGCTAGATTACGATTTTAAAATGAAACACCTAGCATCTAGTAAAATTGCACATGTAGATGGTTTGTCGAGATTGATCACCAGTAAAACTGAATTCGAAGAAACTGTTATAGCAGCACTAAAAGAAGAAAATGAACTAACAGATATATTAATAAATACTGTTAGGGAACTTCCTATTATACTTGAGGAAATAAAGAAAGCAGCGAAAACAGATAAATATATTAACAAGATAAAAAAGTGGGACAAGACGAACAGAATAGAAAAGGATTAAAAGTGTTCCTATTTTCTATGTGTGATGAAACTCTGATGTATGCAGACAGAGTGGTAATACCGCAAGTAAAATCCTGAAGGAATTCCACATGGGACATCCTGGAATCTCCAGAATGAAAGCCCTAATGAGAGGATCAGAACATTGCGGAAATGGTGAAATTATGTAGAGGTTGCCAACTAGTCGCAAGATCCCCCCCATACGGATGTAACCTTGGCCTAAAACAGATGCACCTTGGACACGCATACATATCGATTACGCAGGACCTCTGAAGGAATATTATTACCTAGTAATCGTAGATAGTATGTCAAAATGTCCAGAAAATTTTTAAGTACAAACACCCTACAGTGGCAAACATAATAAAAGCGCTGGACGAGATATTTAGTTGGTTCGGAGTTCTGAAAAACAATTGTTAGTGATAATGGCACTATGTTCACAGGTCAAGAATTCAAGCACTACTGTGGGGCACTGGCCATTGAACATATTACAACACCAACTTTTAACCCTCGATCAAACGGACAAGCGGAAAAGATTTATCGATACTTTTAAACGAGCTTTAAAAAAGAATAGCATCGACACAGAAGAAAAAAAGCATTAAAAAATTCTTAGCAATATATAGGATAACACCAAATCCAAGTACAAATGATAAATTATCCCCAGCTGAAATTATGTTCGACCGGTTAATCCCAAGAGAAAAAGTTAAAAAATAGTATCAAGGTACAAGACTTACAATGACGGTGATAAATTTTCCTTAAAAAAATTATCGGGCCGGGAAGAGTTTTTGGGAAGAAGACATAATCTCAAGAAGAAGTGGGAGAATGGGTTACATTAGAAAAGGACAGACCTGTTTCCACAAAAAAAACATATTAAACAACTGATCCCCGATGCATAGGAACAGTCAGAAACCAAGAGTTACCAATGGAAGTGCTATATGACACTTTCCATATACAACCTCCAAACAAGGAAGTTCCAGTAACTCAGAAATCCAGTCATTCTCCAAAAGTAAAAAATCAGAAAACAAAAATAGTGAGGAGAAGTGGGAGGAAAATATAAATGTAATATTAATTAATTAATATTTGTAAATTAATATTTATATTTAAATATAACATTAATATTTAAATATTACATTTTATATTTAAATATTACACTTATATTCAATTATTACATTTATATTCAAATATTACATCTTTATTTAAATATTATATTTATAATTAAATATTACATTTATATTTAAATATTACATTAATATTAAAATATATACATTTATATTAAAAATATTACATTTATATTTAAATATAAATGTTATATTTAAATATTAGAATTATATTTAAATATTACATTAATATTTAAATATTACATTTATATTTAAATATTACATTTATATTTAAATATTATATTTATATTTAATATTACATTTATATTTAAATATTACATTAATAATTAAATATTACATCTATATTTAACTATTACATTTATATTTAAATGTAAACGTAATATTTAAATATTACATTTATATTTAAATATTACATTTATATTTAAATATTACATTTATATTTAAATATTACATTTTTATATAATGTTACATTTATATTTAAATATAAACGTAATATTTTAATATTACATTTATATTTAAATATAAATGTAATATTTAAATATTGCATTTATATTTAAATATTACATTTATATTTAAATATTACATTTATATTTAATATTACATTTATATTTAAATATAAACGTAATATTTAAATATTACATTCAGAGTTAAATATTACATTTAAATTTAAATATTACATTTATATTTAAATATTACATTTATATTTAAATATTACATTTATATTTAAATATTACATTTGTATTTAAATATTAAATGTATATTTTATATTACATTTATATTTATATATTTCATTTATATTTAAATATTACATTTATATTTAAATATTACATTTATATTTATATATTACATTTATATTTAAATATTACATTTATATTTAAATATTACATTTATATTTAATATTACACTTATATTTAATATTACATTTTTATTTAAATATTATATCTATATTGTAATATAAATGTAATATTTAGATATAAGTGCAATATTTAAATATTGTATTTATATTTAATATTGCATTTATATTAAAATATTACATCTATATTGTAATATAAATGTAATATTTAGATATAAGTGTAATATTTAAATATTGCATTTATATTTAATATTACATTTATATTTAAATATTACAGTTATATTTAAATAGTACGGTAATATTTAAATATTACATTTATATTTAAATATAAATGTTATATTTAAATATTAGAATTATATTTAAATATTAAATGTATATTTTAATATGGCATTTATATTTAAATATTACATACATATTTTATATGACATTTATACTAGATTTTAAATAAAAAAGTTATAGCACGTTGAATATGAATGAGTACTTTATGCCAAATGGGTGGTAGAACGTATCTTAATTCGTGTTCGTTTCTTCATTAAATGCCGATCTCTATTAATCTCTATTCATCCCCCAACTTTGAATTGAACAGATAGAATAATGCTTAATCTGCTGCACCTTGTTATAAAAAAGGACCACGATTGCAATCAGATGGGTCCAGTAATTTCCACGATAAATTGAACGAAGAGACAGACAGACTGACAGGCATACAGATTAAAAAGAAAGAGATATAGATTTGTTATTTAATTAATGTTTTATTATATAATAAATTATGTTCTTGTTATTCTGCCGTATTCATCCCGTACAATTTTAGGACAGCAAATTATGAAAGGTAAATATAGAAAATTCTCTTGTCTCTTTTCTGATCGATTTGTGATGTTGCCCTGATCGCTGATTTCAAATGCATTTGTAAATCGTAGACTGTTGATCCATTCACCCGATCCATTGGTTTCATAATATGCACATGTTCATGCGTTAAACCATTGTTATTCATATGCTTTGATACGAACAGAAAACTCACATGCTTTTACGAATTAGTCGATTATTTGCTATTTAATGTATCGATTCATGGGAATGTATTCGTATGCTTCGGAAAGCAATAATTGTTAGTTCAATTGAGCATGCAAAACTCAAAGTGTACAGCAGTGATTAAAATCTTTACGAAAATAGAGACTTCTGCGTGTTGCTTTGTATGAGACAGCAGAAGATTAAATTTAGCGGAAAGAAATACCAGTTCTTATCAGCGTTTGTTACGTAGCTATTTATAGGAGACTTTGTTTCAGGCGATGACTTTCGAATTATTATCTTACAACTTGCGAATTACAATACGTTTAATGAAGCTTACGACATTTTTTGTTAAAAAAGGGGGAGAGGCAATTGGCCGATTAGATGTGATGTGCCGAAGAGAGAACTTGATGACAGTAACATTTTGCCAGAATAATTTTCATGTTGGAAAAGAAACTAAGCAATAAAAAAATACCCTTTAGGACAATTCCGATAAGCAGGTTGCAAATACACAAATCAGTGTCGAATGGACTGGTAGTGTTACCGAGAACATGCTTCATACTATGAGAAGATGGAGAAAAAAACAAATATTTATCCAGAAGCGTTTTTCTCTGACGTCAGACATATCGGATATCGAAAGTAAACATTCCATGGATAAGTCTTTATTGTGTTGAGATCAAGGAAGATACAGGTTAGGACACAATCCAACAAATAAGCTACTAGTCTCTCTCTCTCCCTTAGAGTAGATTCAAAAACGAGTGTCTAATCTAATACGCCCCCGAACTGTCAACCAAACTCCAGACTCTGTCCCATCACAGCAATGTCGAATTTCTGTGCCTGTTTTGCAAGTACTTTAATAGAATGTGTTCTAACGAACTCATAACAATAGTACCCTCTTTTTTTACACAGTGATCACCACTTATCTAGGCCCGGAAGCCACTCAGGGATAAGGGTTATTGCAAGTACATTACGTTAGTGTGGAGATTTGATGAAGTGTTTACTTAAGGGGGCGGTTCATTAGGAATTTGTTAACGTTGGACTTGAAGACATCCAAGTTGTAGTCAGGAAGGAAGCAGGCAGACGGAACAGAGATAAATATCACCAACTGAAGCAACAAAATCCCACCCCATTACTTTAGCAGTGCCTGTAACATGGCGTGGTTACATTTTAACTGGGTTACTGCATTTCAAACTTCTGTCGGACTCCCTCGACATCTGGTACCATCGCAAACAAACAAAAATAAATACAATTCGGTATTTTTTAAAAGTGCAAATGAACATTTATTTTTCTTCCAAAACAAAAATTCATTAGTTTTTCATCATCTCTTCGCACACACCTGTGATTTTCTTAAAAGTCACTGTCGCCGCCACCCGAAGTTTAGATTGGAATAGACTAAATATTCATCGTATCATGTTCGAGCCATGTCATGTATGCAGTAATAATTTTTATGCAGATATTAGCAAGTTTCGCTTCATCATTATTGTGATTATCTGATTCTAAAAAGATTACCAGTGAAATAAATGCGATCAAAACAGAAAATCAAACAATAAATCAACTGTATGTTTTATAATGGAAATCGCTTCAGACAATGTGAGAAACAATTTAACGTAAAGAGCTAACACGAACAAAAAATGATTGTCGCAAAACAAAGAGTATGAACAAGAAAAAAAATGTCAGCTAATTCATGTGTATTACGTTTGCTAAAGATGCTTAATAAATTGCGCATGCATTTGCGTTGACACAATGTTTTCCATCATAAGATTATTACCTTAACATATACATTAACTCTATATTTATGCTGAGATTATGCGTTTTAATAATAATAATAATAAGAAGAAGAAGAAGAAGAAAAAGAAGAAGAAGAAGAATAAAGGCATGTCCACGAAATTTTTCGGACATGCAATAACAAGTTCAGACATATTGCATTATTCCACGTTCTTATGAAGATGCTAAAGTCATTCTTTTATTGCTATGAACTATTGAAAATCTGAGAAATGATGTGGAACCGATAATTTGATAATCTCTAAAAAAAAGTCTCCAATCAATTGTAAACCAGCTCTAGTCATCGCCCTATAGCTGCCATGTTGCATCCCGTATTTATTTTACGAGTACTTTAATCCAATGTGCTCCGACGAACTGATAATACTGGTGCGACGTTGATGCAAAAAATACTCGCAACTAACCCGACAAGCAAGAAAATCTTACACATTCAGAGTAAAGGATGGGGATGCTGGAGGGTTTTCTTCGCCGTGCGTTTCCTCACTCAAACCCCTAGACTTTGGAATTTCCTCCCTATTTTTTGCTTCTTCGATTGTACTAATAAGCAGAAATTAAAATGTACATTTTTATTGGATTTCCACAGTGCCACTATAATATAGGGCGCCATTATCTGGGACATAATTGAAGGGGTACTATGTGGGAAGTTGAGTAAAAAGATGTCTGTTCACATTACACTTAAACTTCTGCATGTCAGTACAGTTGGGGAAGCAAGAACCCGGAGGGGAATCCAAATTCCAACAGTTTGTGAGAATAAAGTATTAGAGTATAAGGCTTTTTGGCATCTGGGCATCTCTACTGTGTAGGGGTGGAGTTTTTCTGATTGTCGGGTTTGTCGAAGGAGGACAAGGGCTTGTAGTTCGTTGAAGCATCTACCATTAAAATATTTGTAGAACAGGCAGAGGGATTCAGTATTTCATCGATGGAACAGAAGCTGAAGCCTAGCTGACAGTTCAGGACCTATTAGGTTTGCGATTCTCATTTGAACCCTGTCCCGGAGTGAGATATTAGTAGCAGATGCACCAAATGTGACAACAATACGCCATACACATCGAATAGTGGCCTTGTACAGGTACACGATACTTTAAACGTAAGTAAATTTCTAGCACGGTATAGAGAGACAACCTTCTTCGCAGAAGGCTTGCCAATACGTTCGATGTATTTATTTCAACTCATGTTCCCTGTAAACGTTAAGCCAAGGAGTTTGAACGAAATACTTTCAGGTAGTGTATCATTGGCCATAGCTACTCGTGGTGTAGAAGGTTTCTTGTAATTATTAAAGGAAACAAGCTTAGTCTTGGCAGCATTGAATGTGACCATTCATTTTTGCCTCAATTCCACTAAATACTAGAGGTCTTCCTCTAGGTTTTCCGTCATTACCTTAGATATGTGTTCATTTGTTTTCCCCACGTGCCTGTATAGAGCGTAGTGTCATCAGCAAATATACCCATCTCAGAGGCAATTTTATCAGGGAAGTCGTTTATAAATATTAGGAATAGTAAAGCTCCAAGAATCGACCCTTGAGGAACACCTGAATTTATATCATATTGTTTTGATGTACAACCATCGAGAACAACCTGAATTCTTCTCTTATTTAAGAAGGATTTGATTATGTTAAGTATTCCTTCATCTAATTTCCCTAAGAAGATCATCATGCCATACCTTGCCAAAAGCCTAAAATATATCTAGGCTACTTCCCTACAGCCCCTTCTTTATTCAGTTCATGAGATTACATTTAGGATATCTACAGTATAACGGGCTTGCCTAAATCCATATTGTTGGTTTGACAAAAGTTTAGCATCTGTAAGGTTATGGACTAGAGCTAGATTAATTATGGACCCAAATATTTGGCGAAAGTAGGAGGAGGCTAAATCTGCGCAAGTAGCAGTAAAACATTGAGGAGAGTGGGGTTTGCTGTAGAAATTCCATGTGGGAACGTGTGCTTCAGTTGCCGCTTTGAACCATTCAGTGATCCTATTTGCGCACTGTTCTGCAGGAAGAGAAAAGATATTTCATCGTGGGGCATCTCTGATAAAAGACCTGATGGCTTTCTAGTCAGCCTTCTTATAATACCTTGTCGTTTTGAGCAATGTCTCCTTAGCTTTATGTTGAGAGTTTAAGGTGATTTCTACTATTATCACAGCATGATCAGCATACCTGAGTGGCTATTGGCATTCGTAACATAATCATCGGCAACTGCAGTCAAAACAAGATCTAAGAGTTAGTCATGACGATCTTGTCGATCGTAGAGACGGGTCGGTAACCTAACCGTCTGTAATAGGGAATCAGATATAGAGAAGCTATATGTTATGCTATCAGATACGTCTGTGTAATATAAAAACGAAGCTGATTACTGTGGTGGGAATTAAAGTCACCAAATACATGTACTTGTGCGCTAGTATCGAGGGAGAGTGCTTTATCTATGCTGCCAGATACTTGATTGATTAGGGTATAGTCCGAGGTTGAGGGAGAGCGGTAGAGAAAATATAATAGCTAGCGCTATGTTGCAGATCAAGTCAAAAGCACATAAAGGCCTCGTCGTCTTATTCTAATTTTGATTCTCTAATCAAGGCGGAGTGTTTCGAATATAGACTCCAAGTCCGTGCATATATCTATCTGAGTTCTTACGGCAAATTGGAGATAACCAGGCATGTTAAAGTAGTTAGAGGGGATGGAGGAGTATAGGTTAGTATCACTTAGAGAAAAAATACCAGGGGAGTTTTATAGAAATGATTCAACAAGTAACTCTCCCCGGAATCGATAGTTTCACATGGGTACAAAAATGGACGGTAACATTTAATGGTACTGAGACAAGGATCTTTTCCATAACACCCGTAAGATAACCTTTCAATTACTGATTGTTATTGCTAATAGTACACTACCTGAGAATTAATCATTAAAACGTTGATGATGATGATGATGATGATGGCTGGCAGTTGCGAAACAACCATATCCAATTGCACACTAGGTTGGTCTACAACTTCTTTGATAGCAGATTAAGCTTATCTTTTGCCGGCATAGGCGACCGCATCCGTCACAGTGGAAGCTAGGCTTATTTCGTGGCATTTCTTGTATCCTTCGTTGGCGTCTGAGCTCTTGGTTGTTTCTAAACTCTCTCTCTCTCTCTCTCTCTCTCTCTCTCTCTCTCCTCATGCTCCAGTTCGGATCTTATAGTGGAGTGCAATAAGTCACGATCTTGGACAAGTTCTTTCCAGTTTTTGGTGTTAATGCCTCGCATTTTTAGATCACGCTAACACAAATGTCCTTTTAGCACAACTGGGGTCGGCCTGTTCTTTTGTTGCATGAAGTTAGTTCGCCGAAGAGTATGTCTTTTGGAAATCTGCCATTTTCATTCTGGTGGCGTACCGCAGCCAGCAGAACCGGCGCTGTTTCAGAAGTGTGTACATTGTTGGCGGATTGAAGCGAGAAAAGATAACGTTGTTAATGGGCCCCGTCCTTCCAGCTAATTCCAAGATCCGTTGTAGGCACCGTATGTGGAAGGCATTTAGTCTTTATTCGTGCTTTGCATAGGTAGGCCATGACTCGCTGCCATAAAGAAGGCCTTGTATATAGCATCTTTGGTCTTTATGTTAAGCTTAGAGTTGTACCAAGCACGTGTTGTGAGTTGGGAAAGGGTAGAGGTAGCTTTCCCAATACGTCTTTCTAGTTCCAGGTCTAGTGAGGTGTTGGCTGTAATGGTCGAACCAAGGTACTGGAAGCAATAGACTACTTAGTCTAGAGGGTGTCATCAATTAGGGATGCATCTACCTGGCTCTGTGTAAGGGTATTAATTTTCTTGATACTGATGGTGAGTCCAGAATTTGTGCAGGCAAATCTATTGAAAAAATCTTGCATACCTTCCTCTGAGTGAGTAGTAGTTGAGGCATCATCTGCAAATAACATGTCACAAACGGTGAGGTTTGAGGTCTTTGTTTTGGTCTTAAGGCGACCGAGGTTAAAGAGCCCACCATCTCCACGAGTGTGCATGTGGACATCTTCTGTTAATGAGCCAAAAGCTTTCTCCAAGAGGAGGAAGAAGAATATTCCGAATAGTGTGGGATCTAGGATGCAACCTTGCTTCATACCACGTTTAATGTCAAAATAAGAAGAGATTTGCGTCGTGCTGGATTGTAGCTTGTGTGTTTGTATGGAAGGATTTCAGGAGCGCTAGCAGTTTAGGTGCATAGCTTATCTTAGGACGGAGTTGAAACAATCCACATTGGCTCACTAGATCGAACGCTTTCGTAAGGTCGATGAAGGCGATGCATAGTAACTTCCGCTGCTTTCTGCATTTTTTCTGTTTATTTACAATTAGAACAAATACATAGAATTACTTGTCAAATCTGTTGCAAAGAAGCTGGGCTCTCTTTACCATGACAGAAAAATGCTTGCTCTGCCAATGTCCTAGATTTCTACAAACACACCATTTGAGTTTGCATGGAGTATTATTTTCTCATTTCGAATAAACTTTCTGCCTCTATTACTTAGACAGAGTCTAACAAAGCCTCTAATAATTTTCATGCTGTTTACCAAGCACCATACCCTGTCTCATCACTGCGATGTTATTTTTTTTTATTTATTTATTTTTTTACATAGGCATCACCACATTATCAAGGCCAAGAGGCCACTCAAGGATAAGGGTTAAAGAGTGTACAGTAGAAATTGGACATTATAGTAATCATTAGTAATGAAAATTTGGTAAAGTTGATAACTTATATGGAACGGCTCATCAAGAACTTATTTACGTTAGACTTGAAGACAACCATATTGTAGTCAGCCGGAAAGCAGGAAAACGGAAGACAATTCCACAGGCGTGCAGTTCTAAGAAAGAAGCTTTGTTCATGGAATCTACGTTTAGGTTTAGGCACAGATAAAGAGTGGGGGAATTATTGATAGTGTTTACAGCTAGACGAGTGTTTCTTGTGAAAGTTTGGCGAGGGGGGACCATAGATTGAAGCTCATTCGAACACTTTCCATGAAAATAACGATACATCAGAGACAAACTCGCAACATCTCTTCTGTGAGATAAAGGTTGCAAGGAAGAGAAAAGGACATCTCCCACGAGGCTATGAAGTCTATTTTGAACTCTATCAAGGCAGGCCAAGTCCTTTCTAGCAGCTCCTGCCCATATGTGGCAACAGTACTCCATCCTTGGACGTACCTGGCTCTTATATAGATAGAGAATAGCATCAGCAGTGAGATATCTACCGGATAGAAAGATCCTAACATTTTTGCAGCGGCCTTGGCAACAGATTTGATGTACGTGTTCCATTTAAGATCAGGAGTAATGGTCAAGCCAAGAAGTTTGTCAAAACTTGAGGCCTCCTGAAGACGAGAGCCATTCATTTCAATTGATGCCAGATGTGGATCAGAATGTTGATGATGTAAAGAGAGAAGCTTGGTTTTAGATGCATTAAAAGTAACCAGACATTTTTTACCCCATTGTACTACGTGCTCAAGATCAGAGGAGAGAGAATTTGAGAGAACTTGGTCATTTACTGTCTTAGATGTGCTACCATAAATGGTAGTGTCGTCAGCATAAATGTCTACAAATGATGTAAGGATGTGATTTGGAAGATCATTAAAGTAGATCAGAAAAAGAGTTGGGCCCAGGATGGACCCTTGAGGGACACCGGCATTAATACTGTGAGCTTCTGATTTTTGCCCCTCAACTACTACTCTTATGAACCTATCAGAAAGAAATGATTTAATAATTGAGAAGACATTTCCAGCAATACCATAGCTAGAGATCTTATGAAGTAAACCTTTATGCCATACCCTATCAAAGGCCTTAGATATGTCAAGAGCAATTGCCCTAGAAAGGTTGCCTCCGTCGAGAGATTTGCTAATCCTATGAGATATAACTGTAAGCACATCTGCTGTAGATCTAGCAGAACGGAAACCATATTGAGTGTCACTAAGAAGGTTATTTTTGTTAAGATGGTTGATTACTTATGTATTTAACACAGATTCCAGCAACTTACTCATGACGCACAGGAGACTTATTGGCCTGTACTGAGAGGGGGATGAGCGATCACCTGAATTCTTAAATACAGGGCATACTGATGAAATTTTCCAGGGAGATGGGAAACTATTCTCCTTAAGACAACGTTTAAACAGTTTTGTAAGTATGGGCGCTAGTTCAAGTTGAAGTTTTTTGAGTACTATAATTGGAATACCGTCAGGGCCAGTTGCTTTACTGGAATCAAGGTTTTTGATTAGCTTGGCAACATCACGTACAGATATACGCATATCACATAGAGTGTTTTCTGATACAGGAGGAAATATTGGGGGTCGGCAAGTTCTTGACAAGGAGTTTGGCTTTGTCTGATGCTGACGAGATTACCTAAGGTCCATTGATAATAGTTGGGATGGAGCACACGCTTCTGTTCAGGATTCTGTTTGCTATTTGCCAAAACTGGTGGGAAACAAGCCGCTGCTCAGCTACTTTGGACTTAACAGATTGAGCATACAACTCTCTTGCGTTCTTTATTACTTTCTTACAATGGTTGCTGGCAGTCCTGAAAGCGGCTTTAGTATTCATACATCTATTACGTTGGAAACAGTGGAAAAAGTGATTTCTGTGCGCAATGGCAACAGCACATTCTGGAGAGAACCATGGCTGGCTGTTAGGTTTTTGCTGAAACTTTTTCGAGGGTATGAAACGGTCAATACCTACAATTAACCATTCCGTCAGGTCTAATACTATAGAGGACACATCCTTTTTAAACATGGAATGCAGAGGTAGATCAGATATAAATGTACGGAAGCTATCCCAGTCAGCCTTAGTGTATCGATATACTGTACGATGGAGAGGTACGTCTGGGGACTTATTACATTTCATTTTTATCTCAACTGATACAACAGAGTGGTCGGAAGAGCCAAGAGGCGACAGAACAGAAACTGAACATAGTTCAGGGCAAGTTGTGAGAAAAAGGTCTAGTAGGCTCGCATACTGGCCATCATTGTCGGGCACACGGGTGGGTTCCTGAACATTCTGAGTGAGGTCATAGGCAATGGAGAAATCATGACAGAACCTTCCCTCATCATCGGTCTTGTTAGAGTGGGTTAACCATTCGACGTTGTGAACATTGAAGTCTCCACATACGTGAATGTTAGCTGAAGGATACGCTGATAAGACTTGGTCAGTTTTCTTAGATATGCTTTGAAAGATAGTAACTCCGCTGTTGTGGGGGCGATAGAGAGTAAATATAAATGCCGTAGTGTGAGCTAAAGCAACCCGGAAGCACATATAGGGTAAGTTAGGATCTTCCCTGGAGATGTCCCTACCACATGGAAAGTTATCCCTAATATAGGCACATATTCCATGCCCATGGCGATCTTGGGGGTCAGATTTAGAAGTTAAGTTAGAGTATCCTTTAATTGCGAACTCTTCTAGGGAAATAGCCTGTCCAATGCCAGTTTCACTTAAAAATAAAAGGTCTGGTTTAGTCTCCTGTAATTGGGTTTCAACCTCTGGAAGGTTAGAACGTAGACCCTGATGTTGGAGAAGGAGACATGGTAGTAGGGGTCTACGTTGGAAGTTGGAGAACCGGGTTTAATCGTGTATTTTTTCTTGAAACTTGTCATGATGAATTTTTGGAATTTGTGGACTAGTGTTATACTTCAATGTTTTTTTTTTTACTTTAATGGAATATCCTCCGACGAACTGCTGAACTCGTGCGTGGTTCATAATTTATAGTTATCTTTTACGCCTCAGTAACAACGTGCTTAGTTTGTGTAACAAACGATTAAATAAAACTACCGAATTTACAAAAGGAGAACTGTGAAAGTACATAAAACAATGAAACAAATGACAAAATGAGAAACATTTCAGTAGAGAAGAAATATTCAAAAGATAAGGAATGCACTACAACATGATTAGTGCATCTTTTAAAACCGAAAAAAAATCAGAGAAATCATCTTCTCTTGATTATTTATACTTAAAATATGTTTCGACACAAAGATACGGGTTGTAATTGCTATTTATAACACACTGTACCATCGATTCTCCTTGATTCTTTCCTTTTCGCCCTTGATAATTCCGTTTTCTGTTTAGTTTGTTTTCAGCAATCGCCACTTTCTTATTGTGAACAAAACGAATTCTATATCACATACAGTGAAAGGTAATTCTTTTATTTAACCTCGGGATTGATCCTATCTGCATCAGTTCACTAATATATTTGTTTTATTTGCTTTCGTGACTATGTTCAACATATCTTTGACATTTTCTATACAGAACACGCAGTAAGTGCATGCTTTATTATTTTTAGCGTCGAATTTACTATCGAAGAATATTTCTTGATAACTCTTCTGGGGTAGTTTACATCCCTATATTCATGATGATATGGATCCTTCTGGCTTTATGTAAGCTAGACATTTCTGCTCTCGGGGGAAGGGCGCACATGCTGTTTAAACGCTCGTAATGAACACTAGGACTCTTCCACCTTAAAATTGTGACCCTTAACCAGAACCACAAAATTGGTGACGTATGGATTCCAAAAAGATCCACAAGGATCTCTTCTGGATAAACAACCAACTTCTGTTCAATAAAACTCGTATTTTTACAAAGTAAATATGGGCTCCACAACGTGTTTCAACGACAAAAAAATCGGCCTCACCTCAGAAATTTTTATTTTTCAAAAAATCCGTAAGTAGAAAAATATATTACGTTGTCTATTGCTAAAAGTCATTGACCTATTTCATTTCTAACGTTTGGTTTGTGCAAATGTTTCAATTTTTAAATAAGACGTGTCCCCGGAACTTTTTCTTTATTCAAAAGTCTTTATTTTTAGAATGGTTTTAAAAGTGAACTTTTATGTTTTTATCACACATATAAAAAAGGAAAAAGAAGTTTTTTTTTGTTTTTGTTTTTTTTTGCAGGCTGACCGATTTTGCAAATATCGTTTGTGCAAATCTCTTAATTTATCCTCTTTGTAAGAAGCCATATTCGTGTTAGGGGATATTTGGGAAAAAAAACTTTTTACTGGAACCAAATATTTCTCTGTTGATAGTCTGCGTGATTTTTGTTTTCTCGGTAAAACAATGAGAAAAGAAAAAAGTATAGCAACTCTACGGAGGATTAAAATTGCATTCATTCATAGTTGAAATAATATGTTTACAACAAACTCAGACTTTGGAATTACACCAACAAATAGAAGTAGAGAAAGAAAGAAATGAAGAAGAAAGAGAAAGAAGAGAAAAAGAAGAGAAAGAGAAGACGAAAGAAGAGAAAGATAAGGGGAAAAAAGAAGAGGAAAGAAGGAAATTCAGCGAAAAATACTGGAAATGCAATCGCAGGCAAAGAAAAAATTGGAACTATTAACTAAAGTAATAGCAAATGAAGACAGCAACGAGTCAGACTAGTTTTTCAAAAACCGCGATTTGGTCAGCATTAGAAACATTTTAGTATCATCCTGAAGAGGAGTGGACTTTTGAAGCCTATTTTGGTTTCCTATTCAGGATTGATTGTAGGCCATGAAGTGAGCATATGAATGTTTGTCTTTAATTACTAAGTTCGTGGAATACTCATCCCTAAACAGACGAGCGAATTCTCCTTCGACGAGACAGTGAAATCTTTGATGGAATTATACTGTCCAAAAGTCAGCTTATTCCATAAAAGATGAAGATGCATTAACATGGCCTGCAAAGAAGACCAAGATTACACCACACTTGCTTCAATCGTAAATAGACACTATCATGACTTCGGACTATCCTCATTGACGGCCGACAACTTTAAGTACTGATTTTCATTCAAGGCTTAGTATCGAACTCAGACGCCAGGCACTAAGCAGATTGGAAAAGGAGCCAAATATAACCCTTCAACAATTGGCTAAGGAATGACAAAGAATCATCTCGGAGAAGCAAGATTCCAAAAATATAGAAGAGGCAGGTGTAGCAAACATTAGAAACGTACGAAGTAACAAAAAATTCTTACTCTCCAAACAGTCAAGCGAAATCTAAACATGAACCTCGGGAAAAATCCCAAAACAAACCTGAGTTACCCCGTTACCCATTTGTCCAAGGATGTGGAGAACTCTACTGGCAGAAAGTTTGTCCATACCGGTCCCAGAAATTTGATCGATGCGGACGCAACGAACACAAAGCTTCACATTGCAGGAGATACGTAAAAACAATGAGGACTCAAACGGGGGACGAAAATGTACAGAAGTATGTGACGGCAAAAATGGAGCACAAGAATGTTTGACATATATTTGTCAGTATAATGATGAGAAAAATGAAAGTGGCTCGTTCAATAACTGGAGAAAAATTAGATTTGAAGGTGAATTTACCACTAATGTAACGGTGAAGGGAAAAACACCGAATCTCAAAGTGTTTGTATTAAAAATATTAATAACCTTTTGGGGATCGACTGGGTCCAAACATTTGAACTCTGGGACTCGCATATTAACGATGTTTGTCAAAATGTCGACAATATTACAGCCGAAGCTGAAAAACTTAAGAAAGACCTAACAGAGTCGTTCTCCAATATTTTTTGGGACAAATTAGGCCACTGTACAAAAATGGAAGCCAAGTACAAGACAATGCCACCTCAGTCTCCAAAAAGAAACGCAGCCTACCGTTTGGATCTATACAAAAGATTGATGTAGAACTAGACAGACTGGTCAAAAGCAGGAATTTGGACCCAGTCTACTACGATGAATGGGCTGCCCCCACCGTGTATGTAAGGAAAAAAATAAAACGATATCAGAGTCTGCGCCAAATTCTCAATCAAATTGAATGCCACACCCAGCCCCGAGGAACTTTTTACAAAACAGATCTGAACGAAGCGTTTCTACAGATTCCCGTTGAAGAAGAAAGATGAAAAGTTTTCTGCATCACCACTCACAGCTTTCAGGATACAAGGCGCATCAGTTATCTTTTAACAGATAATCGACACGATGTTGAGCGGCATTGATTTTTCCATCGGATACCTGAACGATATTCTAATGAAAAGCAAATCTATAGAGCAACATAAAAATCACATTTTTCAGGTATTCGAAAAAGATAAACGGCTTCATAATTCAAAACACTAAATGAGAATTTTTCCTCGACCAAATAAAATACCTTGGGCAGATAATAGATAGAAATGGTAGATCTAGAAAGGCATATAGCAATAAAAAAAATATGCCTTAGCTACACGGCATAAAAAAATTGCAAAGGTTTTTTTAGGCTTAACTAATTACTATCAAGCCTTCATTCCTAATATGCACACATTGTGCGCACCTTTAAATTAACTACTTAGGAAGGACACGATTTGGAACTGGACCACGGAATGCAAGATCGTTTACAAAAAGCTCACATCGAAACTATTCTTGACTAATTACAATCTAGATTTAGACATTAATGCGAGCGCATATGGAATTGTTGCGTGTATCCTTCATAAAATTCCCGATGGTTCTACGAAACCGATAGCACACGTGCCGGGAACCCTACTACATGCGGAAAAGAATCATCAGTTTTTGAGTGGCATAAGATATTCAAGGATATCAAGGAGATTGTGAGGGATTGTGAGAGGTGTGGGAAGAGTAAGTAAATCAGAACACCAGAGTTAGTTGACCAAATAAAGAATTTGACACTGTTTGATGTCAGTGTGACAATTGTCCACACAATTATTCGCGAGGCACTGAATATGCAGATTTTCAAAAAGTTACTTCAAAAGGTGGTCCATCTTAGTCACGGACTATTTGAACAAGATCGACATCAAAAAAAATTCCTCCCCCTCTATATATTTCAGGCCTTGATCCTTATGGTTTTTTGTTATTGCCTAAGCTCAACGAAACCCTTAGAGGCTGTCGTTTGAAATAATTGAGGAGACAAAGAAGACTGTGATGATAGTCATTGACATACTCACACAAGAGGACGCCCATGGAGGCCATGAAAACGTTGTTGGAACGGTACAAGCAGTGAATTGCAGCTGGCAGAGATTAATTCGAGGGGGACTAGAGTTTCATGTGTGTACTGTCAATAAATGTACCCATACGAAAAAGTCTGGCAAGTTATTTAAGGCATTCGTATTTATTATTTTATGTTGTCATACACAGGTTTCATTGAATGGCGTACGAACACCAAACAACTCACCAGAGACTGTTAATATTTTCCTCGGAAAACCTATACCGTTCCAAATTTTTATTTCCCTAATTATAAAAGATAAAATCTGGGGAAAATGGAAACAGTTTCTTAGCAGATATATGATTGATTAAAAAACTTACATATTCAAGATATAAATGGTGTCTTACAGGATGAAATCTGTTGTATTTTTAGTCCTACGAAGCGGCATTAGGCCTTAAAGTACAATGCTCTGTGTGTTTGTGTGTTTGTGTGTGTGTGTGTGTTCCCGTTAACGTAAAGTCTTATCTCCAGCACAGTATTCATTTGTATCTTACTAACATGGTTTGCTCTTCATCTCTAAGTTGTGTAAATTTACGGATACTGTCAAAATTATGACATTAAAAATTAATTTTGTCATATATAAAACAAGCGGGGGTACCCGGCGTTGCCCGGTTGTTTGGAGGTGTGTGTAAGGGGGGGTAAAGTAAAGAATAAGCGGAGTAATAACCCTGGTTAGCTATTTTAAAAAGAACAACCAAAACAAAAAATACAGCGAACAAACATATAACTTATTTAAGAAATAAATCGAAAAAACAAAAAGCGAAAATCAGGTGGAAAATGAACGTGTTTTGAAAAATAAAAACAAAAACAATAAAAAAACACAACGGAAAAAATGGCATAAATAATCCTTCGATTCACTTAAGTTCAATGGTGTGTTTCACCTTTAGAAAATTAACAATAAAATTCCATTCTAGTTTTTTTAGTCAACTACAAAACGAAATAATGCGAAAGAAAAAATTGCATAAATAAACCTTCGATTCGCTTAAATCCAATGGTGCGTTTCACCCAGTAGAAAATGAACGTTAAAATGCAATTCTAGTTTTTAAGTCAACTAAAAAAACGAAATAAAGCGAAAGAAAAAATGACATAAATAAATCTTCGAATCGGTTAAGTCCATGGTGCGTTTGACCCAGTAGAAAACATAGAACGAAAACGAACGTTAAAATGCCATTCCAGTTTTTTAAAGCAACTACGAAGTAAAGAAAACCCAAACTGGTGTTTCTTCGTACTGTCCCTTGTGAACGATTCCTCAACGGAGTAAGTAGTAGCGGGGGTAGGAGGAATTTGTTAGAGAGAAAAGATTTTACAACTTCCATTGGTTCTAACCGATTTTGGCAGTGAACTCTCGCCAGAAAAAATATAGGAATCCACGATTATCGAAGAAGTGTAGAGGTAATAGGCCTATAACACACCTCGGATAATGTCCTGCAGTTTGTGCATATTACATTTGCATG
Source organism: Euprymna scolopes (assembly GCF_053919585.1). Lineage (NCBI taxonomy): Eukaryota > Metazoa > Mollusca > Cephalopoda > Sepiida > Sepiolidae > Euprymna > Euprymna scolopes. Next base: position 158,262,511 of record NC_136491.1, read on the forward strand.
AAATGTCTTGATTTTCAGTCCTATTAAGGTCAAAGTCATAGGGGAGAAAATGAGTTCATTTTATAGATATAGGGATTATCTGTATATATTATACAAATATGCGTATGTGTTCAAATAGAAGTTGTTCACAAAAAGAAGAAAATATTTCGCACTACTATTCTCATCTGGAGTGGTATTTTTGCAAAGTTTAGGACGATTTAATCTCCGAGCTTTTTTTGGAGAAAAAGTCTTATGTAATTCGCAATTGTATTTTTATTATCACCAGCAATATGGATTAACTCTCCGAAGAGTGCAACGTTATAATTTTACCTAAAACATTATTTGTTACGCAAAGAATGAGTGAATGAGATAATGTTACCTGGATTAGATGAAAAGGTATCCTCGAAATTTGAGTTCGTAAGAAAAATTGCTGAGTTTGGCAAGATACATCTTAAGAAGATCAGAGGATGCATTGACCGAAACATTGTGATGATCACACTCAAGATGAAATCAATAGTCTGAATAATCCAAATGATACTAATTATTAACTCTCCTCTTAAAATATCAGAAAAAAATCATTATACAATCAACAGTAATAAAAAAAAAACTTCAGGCTGTATAGACTATACATAAGGAATAGGAGCACAGAAATAGACTACACCGCTACTATTAAAGCAGAATTGACTCATTCATATTCCTAGTGACTTCCAAGGGGTAACAATTCTCAGGATACTAAACGAATGTTAATGTTTCATATTTATAACTGATACGATTATGAACGTGAAAAATGTTTTAAAAAAAAACTTGTTTCAATCTTTGAACTCGATATAAAATATTTTATGCGATTTGTAACTTTAGTAAGCGATCATTTTATAAAACAAATGAGCAACTACTAATAAAGGCACAAAACCATTTAAGCATATGCAGAATTATAAAATCATAGGTTTAGAATTATTAATGAATAGGAAATAATATCCTTACCATTTCGTGTCCGCAGCAGTTTAATATTGTGTCTGTGTCAAATTCTACCTTCCATTTTATATTAATGATTGTCTTCTTACTAAGATCAAAAGTAACTCAAGGATGCGTATTATTGAGATTAGAATTAACAACTCTTGGTGTGGATTAAACTTTAAAACCACCATGTTGTCATCTTTAGAGAAAGATTACCGCAACATTTATGACATTCTTGGAAAGAAACTTTGTTTATGGAAATGCCATTTGAGTTTAGTTAAAGGGAGAAATAAAAATTATTTGCAGTGTTCGTAGAAGATGTGTTCTTGTTAGAAAAGGTTTTTACAAGACGAGAAAAGAATAAAGCTTAGTCAAGCACTTACCATGGTAATATCGATAGAGTTAGGAAATTCGAGCAATATCATCTCTGTGAGATAGCGGCTATAGTGGAGAGAACATAATGTCCCCTACTAGATTGCGAAATAAATTTTTCACTCTCTAAAAAAAAATTGTTCTGTGGGGTACTTCTCCAGATGTGGTGTTACATTTGAGCGTTGAAAGGAGTGAATGTTACGTTGATAACTAAGACGTTGTATAGTATAAGCTATCGTGGGGTGTAGAGTGTTTTTTTTTATTTTCGAATAAGCTACCATGAGATGTTGGATGTTGAGTTGTACATAGAATAAGCTGAGCTATTAAACTATGATGATTAAGAAGATGTCAACATGATGATTGTGATCTGAAACCGGCTTAGTCACATTTGAAAATTGCTATCGTTTAACACATAATGAATCATAAAGCCGATGCCATAAAATAGACATTTGAACGCCGGGTTTCCTCCTGATGGAAATCAAATTACAAAAGCCGAAGTTAAAGTAAATAGAAAAAAAAACACGTAAAGAAAACTTATCTTTCAGAATAATTTCAGTAAGGTCTCTTATTCCATTTTCAATTAAAACAGGATATTGAAAGTAAAGTCGAATCAAGCGATTTCTGAGGTAAATAATTTGTAAAGAAACAAAAAACGAACAAAAAAAAAACGAAACAAAACAGTCAAAAACATTCAACGACAAAAAAAAATCTAAGAATAAACTGAAAAGAAAAAGGGAGATTAGTAATTGGAAACTCTCTATAGATGCGTCCAAGCAGCATTAGAATTTTCCCTGTCGATCGGTTTTGCTGCAGCCTTAAAATTTAAAATAGTATTTTAGTCGCTCTGCGTGGCTTAATTTTGTAGTGATATAAGCATACATATACACGCATACACACACGCATACACACACGCATATATATATACATATATATATAAACACGCGCGCACACATACACACGAACACGCACATGCACACACACACTACATATATATTATATACATATGATTACTTCATTTACTCAACTAATTTAATATACGTAGATATAATTTACACGTAAATATTTAATATTTACTTCAACAGTTCATAAGCCTGACGAATTCTGACGAGAATGAAACGCGGATTATTCTGTGTATGTAGCACAATTGCCTCATATATTTTCATAACTTTATATATATATATTAGTGGTCTGGTAAGGCCACAGGGGAGATAATCAAGCAAAGAAAACCTATAAGCAAAATCCTTCCCAAAGCAGCAAAACTGAATCTAGTTTCCCAGGACACTATAGAAATGTAAGCAAATTTGGACATAGTTTATTGGTTTGAAAATATGGATTCATTTTTAACAACTGTCATAAAATTTTAGTAGAATAGTATCTCCCAAAATTTGTAAATGTTTAAGTAGTTTCGTCCCATAGAATCAAAGATATGAGTATTTCAATATTAAATTAGGATACGAGTACAGATATATCCATATATAATGGAAAACGAGTTGCATTGCCAAGACTGATGCAAAGAAAGTGGACTTTTTCTACCGTGTTCGAAAGCTCCTTACGCCTGAAAGCATCCTGTGCCTCTATAAGGTCACCATTTGACCAGGTATGGAGTATTATTGTCACATTTGTGCTGGTGCATCTGCTACTAGTCTCTCGCTCCTGGTCAGGGTTCAAAAAAGAGTCGCCACCTGATAGGTCCTGAACTGTCATCGACAGAATGCTGCATTCCTCTGCGTGTTCTACAAGTATTTTAATAGTGAATGCTCCGACGAACCACAACCACTTGTACCCCTCGACGTAAATACCCCCGACAAGCCCGTCAAGCAGCAAAATCCCACCCCTACAAAGTAGATATCCCTAGATGTAAGAAAACCTCGTCCAATAGTTTCTTCCCCAAAACTGCTAGGTTTTGAACTTCCTTCCGGATTCCTGTTTTCCCAACTGTACTGACATGCAGAAGTTCAAGTGTAATGTGAACAGACATCCTGCTGCTCATCTCCCTAAATAATATCCCTGCAACTCATGTCCCCGATTGTAGCCCCCTATATCAAAGTGGCACTGCGCCTTGGTTGGGGTGAAAATGGAATATAAAAAAAAATCAAATTCGCTCAGCTGAAGTTATTTTTCCTTAGTTTGGTTTGTAGTCATTAATCCAAAAAAATGGAGTCAGCAACGCAATCGGGAAGCATTTCCGTCTTAATCTTAAAAAAAATAAGATCAAGTAATCTTCTTTTCCGTGACTGCACATCACTATACATTGCACTTTATGGGGTGCAACTGCTTTTGATGAATCGTCTATGGATTTTCAGAGCCCTCAAATCTGTAAGTGGGAGGAGGCTAATGGGGCAAATGAAAATTGGCTCTTCATCTGACATAATTAACTTTTGCTAAAAGTTGGGGTCATTTCGGAGATGTTCTTGTATTTGAACTACATATTGAACCGTTGTTTGAAAATCTTCAGGCTTAAAGTGTTAAATAAGCAGCACTTCATAAGGAAAGAGTTTTAACTGTGCAAAATATCGTGTAGCGAACTTGGACATATCCCCAGTTTTGTTGAACGTCGTCGAATCGATGTTTCAGGATGCTGTTCAACACTCCTTCGCAATCTTTCCCTATTTTCATTTGTGATGACGTTTCCAGTAAGATCAGGTAAAGCTCTTTGGTCTTTAAATCGGCGTAATTCGAATTGTGTTGTGATTTGGGCTATCTCTTACACGAAAATTCCGTCGATAAGTTCTCTGTGTCAAAACAATTTACCTCTGATTTTGGTAAAACAATTTTACAACTTGTGTACGTTGTTCAATACTATACTAATCTATAATTCATTTCCAAAATATTATCTGAAATAGAGAAAAAAATAATCATTAATTGTAAACCGATCATTATGAATTTTAAGGATCTGTATATGTCTATATATTTATATGTATTGGATTCACTCCTAAACTAATTAACCGATCATTATGAATTTGATTATGTGTATATGATTATATATTTCTGTTTCTTCAATCAGCTTCAAAACTAATTAACTGATCATTATGAATTATATGTAATGTATTCATTTGTATATTTCTATATATGTCATATTCCAAAAACCATATACAATGATCACTTATTTGTTAATGTATTTATGTGTACAAGAAATTATATCCAAGTAATAAGGTACTCATACAGTATAGTACTCACATGAAAAACTTATGTAAAATCATCGAGTAGTTTCATCTTTATATTAGAAATAAGGTACGTGCACAGTATCCTACCCAAGAAATAAGGTACGTGCACAGTATCCTACCCAAGAAATAAGGTACTTGTGCAGTATAGTACTCACATGAAAAAACAAAGAATATCTTATATACGACGTATACAAGTTTCTAAAACCGTAAATCACCTTAAATATTCGAGTAGTATGACTTACATATGGAGAATAATGTGCTTCTTCAATATAGCACCCAGAATACAGAAAATTTAGCACAACAGAAAATTTCATATAGGTATTGATTTTTTTTTATTTTTAAATTAGAAAAAAAGGTACTTGTACAGTATCTTACTCAAGAAATAAGATACTTGTGCAGTGTAGTACCCATATGAAAAAAACAAAGAAAATTCTACCTGTGACGTGTATGAAAGTTATTAAAACCTAAAATAATGTTATATAGTCGGGTAGTATGACTTTAAAATGATAAATAAGGTGTTTCTTCACTATATTATCCAGATGAAAAAAAAACACACAAATTCTTACTCTAGACGCACAGAAAATTCAGCATAACAGAAATTTCTTTAAAGTATCGAGTTCTTTCATTTTTAAATTAAAAAAACGTTACTCGTACAGTATTCTATACAGAAAATAAGGTACTTGTACAGCATAGAACCCATATGAAAAACAATGTGACATAATTTATCAAAACCCAAAATCATGTAGGATATTCGAGTAATATGACATTTATATAAGAAATAAGGTGCTTCTTCACGATAGCACTCTGATGTAAAAGCAAACTCTTACATGTGACATGCAGAAAAAGTTAGCACAACAGAAAATTATGTAAATTATTTTAAATATGTGTTGTACATTACCCGCCCTAGGTAAGAAAATATCTTTCCATATAAGTACTGTAAATTTCCTGTCCGAGGGAAGGTACAATTAATTCATACATGTAATACCCGTCCTCGAGTAGGTAAAATATTCTTTTGCTCAAGATGGCAAATGGTACAAAGACACCAAACATTCCTCTCTCCTAAGAATAACAGGTGTGTTCAAAATTTTTCTCATTGTCTTAAACTCAAACAAAGCCAACCTGCCTTCTCCCTTGAGGCTTGCATTTACGAACATCCGTGGTCTTACAACTAACTTAAATGATGTCGAAGCATTTCTCCTAACAAACACCCCGGATATCTTAGCACTAAGTAAGACTAACCTACACTCGTCCATCCCCTCTAACTTAACATACCTGGATATTTCCCACTCTGCTGTAAGGACTCTGACAGACATGCACGGGCTTGGAGTATATATTCGGAACACCCTCCCCTTGACTAGAGAAACTAAACTAAAACCTTAATGTGCTTTAGATTTAACATGCAACATAACATTAGCTACTTTTATTTTCTCTACCGCTCTCCCTCGACCCAGGACTGTACCCTAATAAACAAAGTTTCTGACAGCATAGATACAGCACTTTTCCTCGACACTAGCGCACAAGTACATGTATTTGGTGACTTCAATGTCAACCACAGCAACTGGATGGAGTTTCTACTAACACAGACGAAGCTGGTACCACAACACATAACTTCTGTATATCTCATTCCCTATCACAGATGGTTACGTTTCCAACCCCTTTCACAGACCAGCAAGAACAACACGCATCACTTCTAGATCTGTTTCTTACCACAGTTCCCGATGACTGTGTAACTAATGCCCACAGCCGACTTGGGAACGCCGGTCATGTAGTGGTAATAGTTGAAATAGCCCTAAACTTTAGAGCCAAAACTGAAGAGCGACTGCTCAAAACAACAAGATATTATAAAAAGGCTGACTGGGAAGCCATTAGGGATCTCATCAAACACCCCATGAAAAATACCTTTTTACTTCCTGCTGAACAGTGCGCAAATGAGATCACTGAATGGTTCAAAGCAACAATTAAAGAACATGTTCCCACATGGAAATTTTATAGCAAGCCCCACTCTTCCAAATTGTTTACTTCTACTTTGCAGGCGCCATCGCGTAAAGGCAGCATGCGTACTGCAGATTTAACAAACATAAGTCCAGTTCAAACAGGCAGAAGTATATAGATGCCAGAAATAACTGTAAGAAAGAAATGGCGACAGCTAAGAGAGAATTTACTGAAACCAGCAAAAAACGCATCGAAGCACAGAAATAAGAACCCACGACTTCTGGAAAATCTACAACAGTGTAGTAAATAATGGGCAATCAATAATCCCTCCACTATCCAACAACCATGAGGCTGTTTGCTCTGCAACTGAGAAGGCTAACATGCTTGCCAGTCGGTTTGCCTAAAACTCCTGGACCCTGCCAACCACCCCATCCCTGACTTTCCTTTTCAGACAGACGCCACACTAGACGATCTGAAAATCACCCCTTGTCAGATGCATGTTATCATAAGAAATCTTGACACTTCAAAAGCATGTTTACCTGATCTTATCCCGGCTATGCTATTAAAACAGTGCTCCGTTGAAGTAACTCCAGTTCTCTCCAAACTTTACAACAAATGTCGTAATGACTCTTGCTTTCCTGCCTGCTGGAAAACTACTTCTTTAGTACCAGTTTTCAAGAATTCTGGCGAAAGAACTGACTCAATAAATTATCGCCCCATTAGCCTCCTCCCAATTTTCGCCAAAATATGTGAGACAATAATTAACCATGCTCTAGTCCATCACCTTACAGATGCTAAGCATCTGACTGATCAACAATATGGATTTAGACAAGCCCGTCCAACACCAAACATCCTAACTATAATCTCAGAACGTATATATCAGTCACTGGATAAAGCGGGGGAGGGTAAAGCGGTAGCTCTAGATATATCTAAGGCTTTTGACAGGGTATGGCATGAAGGTCTTCTCAGGAAAATCAGATCATATGGTAACACTGGAAGAATACATAACATAATTAAATCCTTCTGAGATAAGAGAAAAATGCAGACTGTCCTCGACGGCCGTACATCTAAACAATACAATATAAATGCAGGAGTGCCTCAAGGGTCTATTCTAGGACCTCTGTTATTCCTAATATTCATAGATGACCTCTCTGACAAAATTGCCTGTGAGATGGGTATATATGCTGACGAAACGACACTTAATAACAGACACGACAGGAAAACAAATGAACACATATCTAAAGAAATGGCAGAAGCACTAGAGGATAACCTCCGATCTGTAGTGGAATGGGGACATAAATGGATGGTCACATTCAATGCTGCCAAGACTAAACTCGTTTCCTTCAATAATTACAAGAAACCTTCTCTACCACCAATAGCAATAGCTTTATTTGAAAGTACACCCTTTAAACTCCTCGGTCTAACGCTCTCAGGAAAAATGAGTTGGAACAATTACATCGAGAGTATCGCCAGGACCGCTGTGAAGAAGGAAGGTTCTCTCTACCGTACTAGAAAGATACCAACTCCCGAAAGTATCCTATACCTCTATAAGGGCACCATTCGACCATGTATGGAGTATTGTTGTCATATTTGGGCTGGTGCATCTACCACTAGTCTCTCGCTCCTTGACAATGTTCAAAAGAGAGTAGCAAATCTGATAGGTCATGAACTGTCATCTAAACTTCAGCCTCTGTCCCATCGACGAAATGTTGCATCCCTCTGCCTTTTCTACAAGTACTTTAACGGTGAATGCTCTGACGAACTGCAAGTACTTATGCCCCCTCGACGTAAATACTCCCGACAAACCCGAAAAGCAGCAAAATCCCACCCTTTCACAGTTGAGATCTCTAGATGAAAGAGAGCCTTTTAATCCAGTAGTTTCTTCCCCAGAACAGCTAGACTTTGGAATTCCCTGCCGGGTCCCTGCTTCCCCAACTGTACTGACATGCAGAAGTTCTGTTACATGATAAGGGCTGTCCCCTGTTCATGTAAGTATAAAAATAGAGAGATTAGTTAAAATGGAAATAAGAGAAAGCAGAAATCGAACCCTGGACATAAGTTTTAAAGAACAATAGGTTTAAATGGAATGCCCAGTAAATTGTTAATTCGGATGAAATAAATAATAAATAAACTATTCAATTGTTAAAAGAATGTGGATAATAAAATATGAGTTAAATAAATTAGATATGTAGGTTAAATTCCTTTGTGGAAACAACACAAGGAAAATAGGTTATTGGGAAATCAATGTCGAAAACGTGCAAAGTCGCACATGTTGAAACACGTGAATTTTGCTCACGTGGCCGGGATGCATGGATTTCTCAATATAGCAAGTGGGAGTTAGTTGGTCGAAAGAGAGTCAGAGAGACAGTCAGGAGAGACAGTCAGGGGAGACAGACAGGCGGACGTCTGAAGCGAGACGTCACTTCAGAAACTAAGATGTGAAACTTTGAGTTCTTAATGAGGAAATCCCGACCGGTCGTATTAAATAAATTCACCATGTGTTTTGGATAAAGCTCATCTTTGTGTTGTGATTTCTACAAAAAGGTAAATTGTATCGTTATTATATGTCTGTGTTATAAAATGTCATTAAAACAACATCTCTCTCTCTAAGATACAACATCATATGTAATAAGACAAGAACTCTCACTAAGACACATATCATTACTAATAAGAACTCACGTAACATATGCGCACAAGTGGTATAGTCTAATAATAATAATAATAACTATATAACAGTTCAAGTGCAACGTGAACCGACATCTTGCTGCCCAACTCCCTACACAGTACCCCTGATTCCCATGTCCCTGATAGTAGCCCCCTACAACAAAGTGGCAATATGCCTTGTTTGGGTGAAAATGTAATAAAAAAAAAATTAACATTACTTTCGCTTTGCAAGTATTCTCAACTATGATTCTTCGGAATTCAGAATTATGGCAGCCATGTTTTCCAAAATGCTGCGATATTGAGCTAGAGACGGAGAGGCGGAGAGTTAGTCTTGGCGACAACGTGTTTTTAGTATAGTCTATGTAGTTATTAGTGTTAGAGATACACTTTCTTAATGGGCAGTTAAATTGGTAAACTACACTGGGTTTTTTTTTTATATAAAAAGTTATTTGTATGCGAAATGTTGTTTTTGATTACGAGGCTAGTCGCCTTCATTTTTTTTATATAGACAATGAATTTTATTTCATTGTTATCCTTGGGAACCACGTATCGACGGGTTATATTTTTTTAGAACATTTTCATCAGTTTTGGAGTTTTTGTGCTGCTGGATATGGTAATATATATAAATAGGTTGAGAATTGTTGGATGTTATGAGATTGATTTAAGTTGTTTATAGTTTTATTTCTTTATCTCCAAGATTGTTTGGGAATTGATTATTGACTAAAATCTGTTGTATATTTTTTAATTCGTTAAACAATACTTTTGTTTGGGGAAACGATCTATTTATTATAGCTGTTTTATAACGAATCGAAATTGACTTTTAAAATTTTAAATGTAGGTTTTCTAAAAACGGAGGTGATAAATACTAGAATAAATGAGAACGTTACAGTTCTCACTCCCTTCGTTTATTTTTTTAGGGCTTTTCGACAGAATGTAAAAAAATTAAATCCGTACGATTTTCTTGTTCCAGTTCAAACTAGGCCAAAAAACTGTCTGTACAGTTCATGATATCAATGATGCGTTTGGCGCAGGAACAACTAACGAACGTGTAGCACAACTGTTGTTCAATAAATTTCGCAATGGTTACGAGAGCCTCGAAGATAAAGACGATAGCGGCCGACCGACTGCGGTTGATAACAAACATTTGAAGGCCTTAATTGAAGCCGATCCTAGCAAAACCACACGAGAAGTTGATGTTGAACTCGAGGTCGACTACTTAACATTCGTTTGCTATTTAAAACAAATGGAGAAGTTGGATAAATTGGTGCCGCATGAATTGAACAATAAAAAAAAAATCGTCGTTTTGAGGTGTCTTCTGCGCAACAAAAACGGCATATTTCTCGCGCGGATTGTGACGTGTGATGAGGGTGGCGCTCCTGCGACAACCGACGACGTTCGGTACACTAGTTGGATGAAACTCTAGTCTCCTTAAAAATAAGATCCTCGCAGACTGACTGCTTTCCATGAATCTCTCATGCTATTCGAAAACTGATGAACATTCATATAAGGTGGTCCAAAAGCAGTCTGAAGCATTCCATACGTTTTTGTGGTATTTTTTTCGAGTTTAATACAGAATTTTATTGCATATCGTTCTTCTAAAGTATCCTCATGTCCAGATTAAATTTTGAAATTCCACAGCTGTGATAATCAGGCTTTAGTAGGGTGTATTCCAATTCCTCCTTTAGCTATTCATTTTAACCTGAAAACATAAAAATTAGTCAGTAATTTCATTATGTAGCAAAAACATACTGAATTTCTACAATAATTTTAAATTCCTATACAAAAAAGTCTGGAAACTCATTGAAGGCACCTCGTATGCGTATATATATATATATATATATATATATATGTGTGTGTGTGTGTGTGTGTGTGTGTGTGTGTGCGTGCGTGTATGTGTGTGTGTTATGCAATTTTTTAATTATGTGAATTTATAGTTGGCGACTCTACATTAAAAATGAAATATGGCGTAACACATTGAAAAATAACTGAAAGTTCTCTTCCAACTTTCGGATTTTGTAATTATGACTATATTTCTTTATTTTCTTTCAAAGTTGATAAGGTTCATTTTATTCTGATGAGTTAAGGAAGAAATAAATTTAAAAATTGACATAATAATTACATGAATGATTCTGCGCTACGAAACAGGCGCTGTCTAGGATTTTGCATGTCAAAGAAATAAACGGTTAGATGATCAAAATCTTGAAATGTTTAAATATAGAATTTTGATTTTATATATATATTTGGCGGTAGGTTATACAATCAGCCATAGAGATAAAGTAAGTAATGTAATTTCTTATATATAACAATAAACTGGTGGCTATATGTACATAATGATGTGCTGTCTGTATTTATAAAGCCATTAGCTAGATACGGAAAGTTTTACTGATGTTTTAATGATTAACATTATCTAGAACTCTCATAGAGACGATATTTAACGTAGTCGGTGGCTCCGTCATTTAAATGAACAAGCCAGGACACATACGCATATTAACAGCTCACTTGCCGTTTAATGTCGCGTCATCAATAATGCCGTGGTGCAGGTGTGATGTCATGGAATAAAATGCATATATATTTATATATATATATATGTGTGTGTGTGTGTGTGTGTGTGTGTGTGTGTGTGTGTGTGTGTGTGTGTGTGTGTGTGTGTGTGTGTGTGTGTTAATCGTGTCACCCTGCACTGATGACTCCCGAAAGGATGAAACACTTGTGTCAGTGAGTATTTATTTATTATAGTAAATAATTATGTCAGGCCTTGAAGAAACTCGGTCCTTATCGTTCGGCACTTTCAGTTGAAATAAGTCGGTCATATGCGTAGATCTTCATGTAATGACTAGATCACTTTGATTGATGTTAAAAAGCATTTTAAAAAAATAAATGTTTAATTTCAACTGTATCACTTGCATATAATTGTTGCATATTTATTAATATATATATATATATATATATATATATATATATATATATATATATATATATATATATATATATATATATGAGCATCCAGATATAAAAGAAGCGAAAGAGGAGGAAGCAGAAAAGGGACGTGGAACCGATTTTTAGTGAACATTTCCCCTGGGCGAAAGCAGAACGACGAGCTGCAACAGGCGAATTTTGGCTGCCTACTGCGGAGGAGAAAAAACAACGCTTGGCGATTTGAGAAAGTACGTGTGACTAGTCCATGAGTCTTCGCATTCTACCCTTTCGAAAGCGAGCCGGTCGATATGTAGGTCCTAGACAGATTTACTGCAACACAACGACTGTTTTTAAATAGAAACAACGAATAGCTATCTGATAGGAAAGAGAAAAAAACATGACATGATATGCTGCGTTTTAAATACGTATCGACGACTTGCGTGTGAAACGGAACAAAAATAAATAACTTAGCTACCCAACTTCCGCTTCATCATCTAGCACGCTTTGAATCGACCTGTTACGCCAACCATTTGAAAAGGGAATTTTTCAGAAATTAATAATGGAATTTGTCGCAGACATAACAAGTAAGACATTTTACCAATACAACTGAATAAATATATGTATATATAAAATATATGTATGTACTTATTGATTTGTAAATCGCCACTTATCCTCGTCTTCTCTTACCAACAACGACTATATTTCATTCCTCGCATTGTGACAGCCTTCTAAATCTCTACTACAAATAACTTTTTCTTTTACCTATAAAGTTCGCATCAGCGTTTTATTTTCTTTGCGAGTCTCTAAAGGCAGCTTATCATTTATTTTGAAAGTAATATTCACAGATAAATGTAGGACTTAAATAATATGATTATTCTTTGTCTTTCCTTGACTATAAACATTCAATTCCAATTTTGATATTTTTTTTAATAAAAGGGACATAAAATAGAAGGGTTTTCATTCAATAACTCATGTAATATTCAAAAATTCGTTTTATATGTTCCGCACTGTAACTCTAATTTACATGCTTTATACAATAATTGTTATTTAGCAATATACTAAGCTGTTTTATAAAAAGAAACTTATGTAAATAGTAACCGAAAAAATATACGTACATATATATATATATATATATATATATATATATATATATTACAATTTAATTATCCACTGACACGTCTGGTCTGCCAGCAACCACTGTAAAAGAGTAATAAAAAATGCAAGAGAGCTATATGCCCAGTCTGTTAAATCCAAGGTAGCTGATCAGCGGCTTGGATCCCACCAGTTTTGGCAAATAACAAATAGGATCCTGAACAGAAGTGTGCGTTCTATCCCAACCATTATCAATGGACCAGAGGTCATCTCGTCAGCGTCAGACAAGGCCAAACTATTTGCAAATAACTTTGCAGCTAATTCTACCCTATGCGACGAAGGCCATCAACTCCCCATATTTCCTCCTATAACACAGAACAAGCTAGGTAACATACAAATATCCGTGCATGAGGTCGCCAAGCTAATAAAAAACCTAGATTCCAGTAAAGCAACTAGCCCTGATGGCATCCCAATTATAGTGTTAAAAAAGCTTCAAACAGAACTTGCTCCCATACTTACGAAACTATTTAAGCGCTGCCTTAAAGAGAAGTGCTTTCCGACCCCCTGGAAGACCTCATCAGTTTGCCCTGTATTTAAGAATTCAGGTGATAAGTCCTCTCCCTCTCAGTACAGACCAATAAGTCTCCTGTGTGTTATGATTAAGTTGCTGGAATCCATATTAAATAGAGAAATAGTACACCACCTCAGCAGGAATAACCTTCTTAGTGACACACAATATGGTTTCCGCTCTGCAAGATCTACCGCGGATGTGCTGACGGTTATATCCCACAGGATTAGTGAATCTCTTGACAAAGGCTTCCTTTCTAGGGCAATTGCTCTTGACATATCAAAGGCCTTCTACAAGGTATTGCATAAGGGTCTACTTCACAAGATTTCCAGCTACGGTATAACTGGAAATGTTTTCTCAATCATTAAATCATTTCTCTCCGATAGGCTCATAAGAGTAGTGGTCGATGGACAAAAATCGGAGGCCTGCAATATAAATGCTGGAGTCCCTCAGGGGTCAATCCTGGGCCCAACTCTCTTCCTGATCTACATCAATGACCTCCCTAAACACATACTTAAATCATTCGTTAACATCTATGCTGATGACACGACCATCTACGGCAACACATCAAAGGCTGTAAATGACAAAGTTCTCTCTGATTCTCTCTCCTCTGATCTCGAGCGCGTGGTTCAGTGGGGGAAGATGTGGCTGGTTACCTTTAATGCATCCAAAACCAAACTCCTATCCTTACATCATCAACGCTCTGATCCCCATCTGGCATCAATTGTGATGGATGGCTCTCGTCTGGGTGAGGCCCCGTGTTTTGACAAGCTTCTGGGTTTGACTTTTACTCTTGATCTGAAATGGAACATGCACATCAAGTCTGGTGCCAAGGTCGCTGGAAAGATGGTGGCATCCTTCTACCGCTCCAGAAGATATCTCACTACTGATGCAATTCTCTATCTATATAAAAGCCAAGTACGTCCAAGGATGGAATACTGCTGCCATATCTGGGCAGGAGCTGCCAAAAACAGCCTATCATGCCTTGACAGAGTACAAAATAGACTTCGTGGTTTAGTGGGTGATGCCTTTTTCTCTACCCTGCAACCTCTCTCCCACAGAAGAGACGTTGCGAGCCTATCCTTGTTTTATCGTTATTTTCATGGCAGGTGCTCGTCTGAACTCCAATCCCTGGTCCCCCTCGCCAATCTTTCACGAAAAACACCCGTCTAGCTGAATCCACTGTGAAAAATTTCCCCCACTATATCTGTGCCTAAATCAAAACGCGGATTCCATGAACAAAGCTTCTTTCTTAGAACTGCACGCCTGTGGAACTCTGTTCCGTCTGCCTGCTTTCCACCTGACTACAACTTGGATGTCTTCAAGTCCAATGTTAACAAATTCCTAATGAACCGCCCCCTTAAGTAAACACTTCATCAAATCTCCACACTAACGTAATGTACTTGCAATAACCCTTATCCCTGAGTTGCTTCCGGGCATTGATAAGTGGTGATCTCTGTGTAAAAGAAAATCGTCTACGACTCATCAGAATCGCTGACTATATATATATATATATATATATATATATATATATATATATATATATATATATATATATATATATATATATATGATATTTATACATACAAACTTATACAAATATATACATATATATGTGATATTTATATGCATATATACATACAAATATATACATATGCATATATACATATGCATATATATATATGATATTTATATACATATATATACATATATACTTATACAAATATATACATATACATATATATATATACATATGCATATATATACATATATAGATATATACATATATATACATATATACATATATAAGCATATATATACACACACAAATACACACACACACACACATATATATATATAGTACTTTATAAAATATATATGGCGATTAAGCTACACTGAATATTCTGCGTTTCATCCACTTATAGGATTCGTCAGGCTTATGCGCTATATATAGGGAAATATTCTTGGCCTGATGATGTAATTTTCCCGAGCAGGGTGGTCAGTGAAACATATTTGCATATGTGTAGCCATTAGTTTTCATATTCAACATATATATATTTATATATTTTTCATATTCAACATATATATATTTATATATACTAGCAAAATACCAGTTGTTGACTGGGTTCAAAAACAGCCTACAGAAAATGGACTCTGATTTATGAATGTACGATAGGTTATGAAAATGAAGGGTTGTAAATTTGGGTTGGAGTTGGGGGTATCAAAACCAAAGCAAAATATGATGAAAGTAAAAATAAAATAGATAAACCCCATAATTTATTATATCATACCTGTTCACACTGAAACACTTATCACAATATTCTGTGGATCTATATTAAAAAACCTTGTTAAACTTTGTGACATATTTCCATTTTATGGAGGTTACGTGCGAACAAACATCCCATAATTTTATTATATCATATTTCTTCAAACTGAAACATAATTATCAAAGTATGCTTACGTGATAGATATGAAAAGTCTTTATTAAAGTTTGTGCCTATTTCCATTCTGTGGAGGCCAGGCGCGAACGCAGACCCCACAATTTTATTTACGTTAAAACATACTTATCAAAGTATTCTTATGTACATCTATATCAAAAACACTTGTAAACATTTTTTTTTAATTTTTAAAATTTTTATTTTCATACTTTGCGGACCAGGCGCAAACGCAGACCACACACTTTTAATGAACCACCGTTCTTCCAGATCAAGAATACCCATTCTTGTGTCGCGATACATCTTCTATCATTATATGTAATCAGTTTTTTAAAATAGTCAACCATATAGGAGCCTATTCGTTACCAGACACACACACAGACATTCAGCTTTATATTATAGATATATATATATAATTATAAAACTCAAATGACCTTGTAACGAGTGTAGTAACCCAACATCCGGTGTACGACTTCCGGTTGCGCATGCGAATTGACCTACGCACTGAAATATTAATGTTATTATTTAGAAATTATTATTTAACATGGGAAGGGTGGGGTTGTTTTGCAACTATTCTGTGTTACAACTATACTGTCGCAATTTTCTTACAAATAAATCAACTTTGACCCGTTGACAACGTATTATTTTACTGTGTACGTTTTCAGCGTCCCAATTGTTTTTGGTTCACATTTAAATTATCTAAATAATTGTTAATACGTTCTGCATTTTTTTTACATCGTTCATTTCCGTATTACGTTTAAGTTATTTTAACGCAATTTTTTTTACATCGTTCATTTCCATATTACGTTTAAGTTATTTTAACGCAATTTTTTTTACATCGTTCATTTCCATATTACGTTTAAGTTATTTTAACGCAATTTTTTTTACATCGTTTATTTCCATATTACGTTTAAGTTATTTTAACGCAATTTTTTTTACATCGTTCATTTCCATATTACGTTTAAGTTATTTTAACGCAATTTTTTTTACATCGTTCATTTCCATATTACGTTTAAGTTATTTTAACGCAATTTTTTTACATCGTTCATTTCCATATTACGTTTAAGTTATTTTAACGCAATTTTTTTTACATCGTTCATTTCCATATTACGTTTAAGTTATTTTAACGCAATTTTTTTACATCGTTCATTTCCATATTACGTTTAAGTTATTTTAACGCAATTTTTTTCACATCGTTCATTTCCGTATTACGTTTAAGTTATTTTAACGCAATTTTTTTTACATCGTTCATTTCCATATTACGTTTAAGTTATTTTAACGCAATTTTTTTTACATCGTTCATTTCCATATTACGTTTAAGTTATTTTAACGCAATTTTTTTACATCGTTCATTTCCATATTACGTTTAAGTTATTTTAACGCAATTTTTTTTACATCGTTCATTTCCATATTACGTTTAAGTTATTTTAACGCAATTTTTTTACATCGTTCATTTCCATATTACGTTTAAGTTATTTTAACGCAATTTTTTTACATCGTTCATTTCCATATTACGTTTAAGTTATTTTAACGCAATTTTTTTTACATCGTTCATTTCCATATTACGTTTAAGTTATTTTAACGCAATTTTTTTTACATCGTTCATTTCCATATTACGTTTAAGTTATTTTAACGCAATTTTTTTACATCGTTCATTTCCATATTACGTTTAAGTTATTTTAACGCAATTTTTTTTACATCGTTCATTTCCATATTACGTTTAAGTTATTTTAACGCAATTTTTTTTACATCGTTCATTTCCATATTACGTTTAAGTTATTTTAACGCAATTTTTTTTACATCGTTCATTTCCATATTACGTTTAAGTTATTTTAACGCAATTTTTTTACATCGTTCATTTCCATATTACGTTTAAGTTATTTTAACGCAATTTTTTTTACATCGTTCATTTCCATATTACGTTTAAGTTATTTTAACGCAATTTTTTTACATCGTTCATTTCCATATTACGTTTAAGTTATTTTAACGCAATTTTTTTTACATCGTTCATTTCCATATTACGTTTAAGTTATTTTAACGCATTTTTTTTTACATCGTTCATTTCCATATTACGTTTAAGTTATTTTAACGCAATTTTTTTTACATCGTTCATTTCCATATTACGTTTAAGTTATTTTAACGCAATTTTTTTACATCGTTCATTTCCATATTACGTTTAAGTTATTTTAACGCAATTTTTTTTACATCGTTCATTTCCATATTACGTTTAAGTTATTTTAACGCAATTTTTTTTACATCGTTCATTTCCATATTACGTTTAAGTTATTTTAACGCAATTTTTTTTACATCGTTCATTTCCATATTACGTTTAAGTTATTTTAACGCATTTTTTTTTACATCGTTCATTTCCATATTACGTTTAAGTTATTTTAACGCAATTTTTTTACATCGTTCATTTCCATATTACGTTTAAGTTATTTTAACGCAATTTTTTTTACATCGTTCATTTCCATATTACGTTTGAGTTATTTTAACGCAATTTTTTTTACATCGTTCATTTCCATATTACGTTTAAGTTATTTTAACGCAATTTTTTTTACATCGTTCATTTCCATATTACGTTTAAGTTATTTTAACGCAATTTTTTTTACATCGTTCATTTCCATATTACGTTTAAGTTATTTTAACGCAATTTTTTTTACATCGTTCATTTCCATATTACGTTTAAGTTATTTAAACGCAATTTTTTTTACATCGTTCATTTCCATATTACGTTTAAGTTATTTTAACGCAATTATTTTTACATCGTTCATTTCCATATTACGTTTAAGTTATTTTAACGCAATTTTTTTTACATCGTTCATTTCCATATTACGTTTAAGTTATTTTAACGCAATTTTTTTTACATCGTTCATTTCCATATTACGTTTAAGTTATTTTAACGCAATTTTTTTTACATCGTTCATTTCCATATTACGTTTAAGTTATTTTAACGCAATTTTTTTACATCGTTCATTTCCATATGACGTTTAAGTTATTTTAACGCAATTTTTTTTACATCGTTCATTTCCATATAACGTTTAAGTTATTTTAACGCAATTTTTTTTACATCGTTCATTTCCATATTACGTTTAAGTTATTTTAACGCAATTTTTTTTACATCGTTCATTTCCATATTACGTTTAAGTTATTTTAACGCAAGTTTTTTTACATCGTTCATTTCCATATTACGTTTAAGTTATTTTAACGCAAGTTTTTTTACATCGTTCATTTCCATATTACGTTTAAGTTATTTTAACGCAATTTTTTTTACATCGTTCATTTCCATATTACGTTTAAGTTATTTTAACGCAATTTTTTTTACATCGTTCATTTCCATATTACGTTTAAGTTATTTTAACGCAATTTTTTTTACATCGTTCATTTCCATATTACGTTTAAGTTATTTTAACGCAATTTTTTTTACATCGTTCATTTCCATATTACGTTTAAGTTATTTTAACGCAATTTTTTTTACATCGTTCATTTCCATATTACGTTTAAGTTATTTTAACGCAATTTTTTTTACATCGTTCATTTCCATATTACGTTTAAGTTATTTTAACGCAATTTTTTTTACATCGTTCATTTCCATATTACGTTTAAGTTATTTTAACGCAATTTTTTTTACATCGTTCATTTCCATATTACGTTTAAGTTATTTTAACGCAATTCTTTTTACATCGTTCATTTCCATATTACGTTTAAGTTATTTTAACGCAATTCTTTTTACATCGTTCATTTCCATATTACGTTTAAGTTATTTTAAAGCAATTTTTTTTACATCGTTCATTTCCATATTACGTTTAAGTTATTTTAACGCAATTTTTTTTACATCGTTCATTTCCATATTACGTTTAAGTTATTTTAACGCAATTTTTTTTACATCGTTCATTTCCATATTACGTTTAAGTTATTTTAACGCAATTTTTTTTTACATCGTTCATTTCCATATTACGTTTAAGTTATTTTAACGCAATTTTTTTTACATCGTTCATTTCCATATTACGTTTAAGTTATTTTAACGCAATTTTTTTTACATCGTTCATTTCCATATTACGTTTAAGTTATTTTAACGCAATTTTTTTTACATCGTTCATTTCCATATTACGTTTAAGTTATTTTAACGCAATTTTTTTTACATCGTTCATTTCCATATTACGTTTAAGTTATTTTAACGCAATTTTTTTTACATCGTTCATTTCCATATTACGTTTAAGTTATTTTAACGCAATTTTTTTTACATCGTTCATTTCCATATTACGTTTAAGTTATTTTAACGCAATTTTTTTTACATCGTTCATTTCCATATTACGTTTAAGTTATTTTAACGCAATTTTTTTTACATCGTTCATTTCCATATTACGTTTAAGTTATTTTAACGCAATTTTTTTTACATCGTTCATTTCCATATTACGTTTAAGTTATTTTAACGCAATTTTTTTTACATCGTTCATTTCCATATTACGTTTAAGTTATTTTAACGCAATTTTTTTTACATCGTTCATTTCCATATTACGTTTAAGTTATTTTAACGCAATTATTTTTACATCGTTCATTTCCATATTACGTTTAAGTTATTTTAACGCAATTTTTTTTACATCGTTCATTTCCATATTACGTTTAAGTTATTTTAACGCATTTTTTTTACATCGTTCATTTCCATATTACGTTTAAGTTATTTTAACGCAATTTTTTTACATCGTTCATTTCCATATTACGTTTAAGTTATTTTAACGCAATTTTTTTACATCGTTCATTTCCATATTACGTTTAAGTTATTTTAACGCAATTTTTTTTTACATCGTTCATTTCCATATTACGTTTAAGTTATTTTAACGCAATTTTTTTTACATCGTTCATTTCCATATTACGTTTAAGTTATTTTAACGCAATTTTTTTTACATCGTTCATTTCCATATTACGTTTAAGTTATTTTAACGTAATTCTTTTTACATCGTTCATTTCCATATTACGTTTAAGTTATTTTAACGCAATTCTTTTTACATCGTTCATTTCCATATTACGTTTAAGTTATTTTAAAGCAATTTTTTTTACATCGTTCATTTCCATATTACGTTTAAGTTATTTTAAACGCAATTTTTTTTACATCGTTCATTTCCATATTACGTTTAAGTTATTTTAACGCAATTTTTTTTACATCGTTCATTTCCATATTACGTTTAAGTTATTTTAACGCAATTTTTTTTACATCGTTCATTTCCATATTACGTTTAAGTTATTTTAACGCAATTTTTTTTACATCGTTCATTTCCATATTACGTTTAAGTTATTTTAACGCAATTTTTTTTACATCGTTCATTTCCATATTACGTTTAAGTTATTTTAACGCAATTTTTTTTACATCGTTCATTTCCATATTACGTTTAAGTTATTTTAACGCAATTTTTTTTACATCGTTCATTTCCATATTACGTTTAAGTTATTTTAACGCAATTTTTTTTACATCGTTCATTTCCATATTACGTTTAAGTTATTTTAAACGCAATTTTTTTTACATCGTTCATTTCCATATTACGTTTAAGTTATTTTAACGCAATTTTTTTTACATCGTTCATTTCCATATTACGTTTAAGTTATTTTAACGCAATTTTTTTTACATCGTTCATTTCCATATTACGTTTAAGTTATTTTAACGCAATTTTTTTTACATCGTTCATTTCCATATTACGTTTAAGTTATTTTAACGCAATTTTTTTTACATCGTTCATTTCCATATTACGTTTAAGTTATTTTAACGCAATTTTTTTTACATCGTTCATTTCCATATTACGTTTAAGTTATTTTAACGCAATTTTTTTTTACATCGTTCATTTCCATATTACGTTTAAGTTATTTTAACGCAATTTTTTTTACATCGTTCATTTCCATATTACGTTTAAGTTATTTTAACGCAATTTTTTTTACATCGTTCATTTCCATATTACGTTTAAGTTATTTTAACGCAATTTTTTTTACATCGTTCATTTCCATATTACGTTTAAGTTATTTTAACGCAATTTTTTTTACATCGTTCATTTCCATATTACGTTTAAGTTATTTTAACGCAATTTTTTTTACATCGTTCATTTCCATATTACGTTTAAGTTATTTTAACGCAATTTTTTTTACATCGTTCATTTCCATATTACGTTTAAGTTATTTTAACGCAATTTTTTTTACATCGTTCATTTCCATATTACGTTTAAGTTATTTTAACGCAATTTTTTTTACATCGTTCATTTCCATATTACGTTTAAGTTATTTTAAACGCAATTTTTTTTACATCGTTCATTTCCATATTACGTTTAAGTTATTTTAACGCAATTTTTTTTACATCGTTCATTTCCATATTACGTTTAAGTTATTTTAACGCAATTTTTTTACATCGTTCATTTCCATATTACGTTTAAGTTATTTTAACGCAATTTTTTTTACATCGTTCATTTCCATATTACGTTTAAGTTATTTTAACGCAATTTTTTTTACATCGTTCATTTCCATATTACGTTTAAGTTATTTTAACGCAATTTTTTTACATCGTTCATTTCCATATTACGTTTAAGTTATTTTAACGCAATTTTTTTACATCGTTCATTTCCATATAACGTTTAAGTTATTTTAACGCAATTTTTTTTACATCGTTCATTTCCATATTACGTTTAAGTTATTTTAACGCAATTTTTTTTACATCGTTCATTTCCATATTACGTTT
The DNA here is from genome assembly GCF_053919585.1 of Euprymna scolopes. Taxonomy (NCBI): domain Eukaryota; kingdom Metazoa; phylum Mollusca; class Cephalopoda; order Sepiida; family Sepiolidae; genus Euprymna; species Euprymna scolopes. The sequence goes on from NC_136491.1 coordinate 158,285,302, forward strand.
AAGTTATTTTAACGCAAGTTTTTTTACATCGTTCATTTCCATATTACGTTTAAGTTATTTTAACGCAATTCTTTTTACATCGTTCATTTCCATATTACGTTTAAGTTATTTTAACGCAATTCTTTTTACATCGTTCATTTCCATATTACGTTTAAGTTATTTTAAAGCAATTTTTTTTACATCGTTCATTTCCATATTACGTTTAAGTTATTTTAACGCAATTTTTTTTACATCGTTCATTTCCATATTACGTTTAAGTTATTTTAACGCAATTTTTTTTACATCGTTCATTTCCATATTACGTTTAAGTTATTTTAACGCAATTTTTTTTACATCGTTCATTTCCATATTACGTTTAAGTTATTTTAACGCAATTTTTTTTACATCGTTCATTTCCATATTACGTTTAAGTTATTTTAACGCAATTTTTTTTACATCGTTCATTTCCATATTACGTTTAAGTTATTTTAACACAATTTTTTTTACATCGTTCATTTCCATATTACGTTTAAGTTATTTTAACGCAATTTTTTTTACATCGTTCATTTCCATATTACGTTTAAGTTATTTTAACGCAATTTTTTTTACATCGTTCATTTCCATATTACGTTTAAGTTATTTTAACGCAATTTTTTTTACATCGTTCATTTCCATATTACGTTTAAGTTATTTTAACGCAATTTTTTTTACATCGTTCATTTCCATATTACGTTTAAGTTATTTTAACGCAATTTTTTTTACATCGTTCATTTCCATATTACGTTTAAGTTATTTTAACGCAATTTTTTTTACATCGTTCATTTCCATATTACGTTTAAGTTATTTTAACGCAATTTTTTTTACATCGTTCATTTCCATATTACGTTTAAGTTATTTTAACGCAATTTTTTTTACATCGTTCATTTCCATATTACGTTTAAGTTATTTTAACGCAATTTTTTTTACATCGTTCATTTCCATATTATGTTTAAGTTATTTTAACGCAATTTTTTTTACATCGTTCATTTCCATATTACGTTTAAGTTATTTTAACGCAATTTTTTTTACATCGTTCATTTCCATATTACGTTTAAGTTATTTTAACGCAATTTTTTTTACATCGTTCATTTCCATATTACGTTTAAGTTATTTTAACGCAATTTTTTTTACATCGTTCATTTCCATATTACGTTTAAGTTATTTTAACGCAATTTTTTTTACATCGTTCATTTCCATATTACGTTTAAGTTATTTTAACGCAATTTTTTTTACATCGTTCATTTCCATATTACGTTTAAGTTATTTTAACGCAATTTTTTTTACATCGTTCATTTCCATATTACGTTTAAGTTATTTTAACGCAATTTTCTTACAAATAAATCTACTTTAACCTTTGACAAACATAAGAGCATTTTACAACGTATTGTTTTACTGTGTACGTTTTCAGCGTCCCAATTTTTTTTTCGCGTTTAAATTAAACGATATATCAAAATTTGAGTAGTGCAGATTTACCTATAAGTATGGCAAACCACTTATAATTCAATGACTGTAAGTTATTTTTTTTCAAAAATAAACAATTATAAACAGAACGAATCATAGAAATCTATCTATATTCTTTTTTTCATTTTCATAGGAATGTTTCTGTTATGTCACAAAAACTATTTTCTTTACGTCACAAGTGTCACGCTAACACATAAATTCCATAGCTAATTAACATACTGACCCAACGGGTCACGGGTAGTCTAGTATATATATAAAACTTTAAACTTGAAACAGAAAGTCTGTCACCTAAGCTCGCATGCCTGGATCATGATGTTATAATCATTAGACCACTGTGGCTGGACGTTACGACATTTTAAAAAAGAAAGATTTAATTTCAACGATAATTCTTCTTTTTTTTCTTCCTTTGAAGATTGTAATGCTGGGTATGGGGCAGCCAAATTAGCTGCCAACATTGCCCCGCTTTTTTATTGAAACCAACCGAGAGCTCTTTTTAGTATCCTCGCTGTTCCCTTAAGTGCAATTGTCTGAATGTCTTTTGCACTTGGTTCACCAGGAATATTAGTTAGGTAGGACTTCAGCTTCTTCTTCATAAGCCTTGTGGCACCTATGATAACTGGTATGATTGATATCTCCTTAAGATTCCAGTTTCTTTTCATATCATACACGAGACCTTGATATTTGGTCCGTATCTCTCTTTCAGCTCTGTTAAGACCGCCATCATTAGGAACAATCACTTCAATCAAGTTTGCAACTCTCTCTGACTTATTCCATATAACTATGTCAGGTTTCACAGCAGCATTTTCAAGGTAGGTGGCTGTAGGGTCGTAATGTATGGTATATAAGTAATTTTCAACTGTTCTTTCAGGTTGATGTTCCCAGGACTTGCTGCTACATTGAATGTTTAATTTTTTACATATGCTCGTGATTGAGATTGCTTGTGAAGTAGTAATCGTGTCACCGTGCAAAGAATGAAACATTAGTGTCTGTAGGTATAAAAAAGCTAATTTTGTATATATATATATATATATATATATATATATATATATATATATACTAGCAAAAGTACCCGTCGTTGACTGGGTTCAAAAACAGCCTACAGAAAATGGACTCTGATTTATTAAAGTATGATAGGTTATGAAAAGGAATGTTTGCAAAGAGACAGCTTCGAATTTAAGTAATCGTTAGTAATGGAGATTTGATAAAGTGTCTTACTAAGGGGGCAGTTTATCAGGAATTTGTTTATGTTGGACTTGAAGACATCCAAGTTGTAGTCAGGCGGGAAACAGGCAAACGGAAGATCGATCCACAGGTGTGGACTTCTAAGAAAGAAACTTTGTTCATGGAATCTACGTTTTGATGTAGGCACAGATAAAAAGTGGGGAAAATTATTGACAATGGTTTCAGCTAGACGGGTGTTTTTCGTGAAACATTGACGAGGGGGAACCAGAGATTGGAGCTCAGACGAGCACTTGCTATTGAAATAACGATAAAACTGAAACAGGCTCGCAACCTCTTCCGTAGGAGAGAGGTTGCAGGGAATAGAAAGGGGCATCCCCCACTAAGCTTCGAATTCTATTTTGTACTCTGTCAATGCAGGATACGCTGTTTTTAGCAGCTCCTGTCCAGATGTGGCAGCAGTACTCCATCCTTGGACGTACTTGGCTTTTATATAGATAGAGAATTGCATCAGCAGTGAGATATCTTCTGGAGCGGTAGAAGGATCTCACAATTTTTCCAGCGACCTTGCCAACAGACTTGATGTACATGTTCCATTTCAGATCAGGAGTAAAGATCAATCCCAGAAGCTTGTAAAAACATAAAGCCTCCCCAAGACGCGAGCCACCCATTTCAATTGATGCCAGATGGGGATCAGAGTGTTGATGATGTAAAGATATGAGCTTGGTTCTAGATACATTAAAAGGAACCAGCAACCTCTTCCCCCATTGTACCACGCGCGCAAGATCAGAGGAGAGAGAGAATTAGAGATAACTTTGTCATTTATAGCCATATATAGATGGTCGTGTCATCAGCATAGATGTCGACAAATGATTTATGTATGTGTTTTGGGAGATCATTGATGTAGATCAGGAAGAGAGTTGGGCCCAGGATTAATACTGTGGGCCTCTAATTTCTGCCCATAATCAACTACTCTTATGAGCCTATTGGAGAGAAATGATTTAATAAATAATTGAGGAAACATTGGCCTGACAATAATAAATTTGAACTAATGTATCATTGTTAAGCGTATTTTTATGACCGGACAACGCCGGGCGCACTTCTAGTTAAATAAACACTATTATAAGAATTGTATTAGACAGCAGACTGCATCATACAATATAGCTTGTCTCTACACGTAACGATTGCTAACAAGAAATCGATTCGATGTAAGTGGTTTTGATTTTTGCGTTTTAATTTATAGCATCGCTATGTATTTTTCTGTCAGAGAACTTCCTGTTTTTTGTGATGAGTCTAAGCAGAAATTATCCGGGATTTGCATTCAAATGTCAGTTGTCCATCTGTCATTGTCCGGGGATTAGAAAAATTGATTGATAAGATAAATGGAATTCTGAACTTCGGAATCTAGTAAAACTGTTATTTAATTGAATATACTTTATTGCTATACATATGTATACCGAACTTTATATATATATATATATATATATATATATATATATATATATATATATATATAGTAATTTATAAAATATATATTGCGATTAAGCTACACTGAATATTCTGCGTTTCATCCAACTATAGGATTCGTCAGGCTTATGCGCGAATTCTGTGGTTGCTTCTTGTTTTTATATATGTTGAGGATTTCTAGTTGGCCAATCAGCTTTCTAGTATCCACCGCGCCCCTTCCTATCAGCTAATGGGCATGCATTTTATCAAACAAAGGATCTGTTTTAGAACTAGGTTAGTGGTTTTAGGTAGACGTTCTCCTTTTTTTTATACATATAAATATACCTATGTATACACATATACATTCACATATATATACATATATACATATACATATATATGTGTGATCGTTTATGTATATTCATGTTTATTTAATTTATTTATTTGTTTGTTTTCTATTGTTATTGTTAGTTTTAAAGCTATTTTGTATCGCTATCCTAGAGTAAGTTTTATTCTATATACCCTCACAAGCATATTCGATACTACGGATATCGGCCTATATAGAGATGACGAACTAGCTATAATAAAAAAACTCCAACAAAGTCAAGGGAGAAAACTTTAAGAAAATCATACACAAAGAAATGAAAAAATTAGGCCTAAAAGCGGACGTATCAGCTAACATAAAAATAACAAACTTCCTGGACGTCACGTTAAACTTAGATAAAAACACATATGAACCATACTTAAAAGATAACGCTACTCCAATTTACGTAAACCCTAAGTCCAACCACCCGCCATTAATTATAAAACATATTCCTAACTCGATCGTAAGTAGACTCAGTAATAACTCAAGCGATGAAAATGCATTTAACAGGTCATCCAATATTTACGAAACAGCCCTAAAAAAAAGAGTGGATACAAAAATATCGATATCAAATATAAGCAACAAAACACCAACAACTATAATAAAATTAAAAATAGAAGAAAAAGAACTATAATTTGGTATACGGCCCCATAGAATCAAATGTTAAAAACAAAACTTGGCAATAAATTTCTAGACCTTATTGAAAAACACTTTCCCGCAACCAACCCCTTACACAAAATCTTCAATAAAAATACCTTGAAGTTATCTTACAGTTGTTGCGAAAATTTAGAGATGATAATTAAGGCACATAATAGCAAAATACTAAATGAAAACAATGTAAACAACAACAAAATAAACAATAAAAAAGTAGACACCATGACAGAAATAAAACCAACACTAGCAGAAATAATAATAATAATAATAATAATAATAATAATAATAATAATAATAATAATAATAATAATAACAAACCAACCCCGGACAAGAACAACCATACCATAAATAAAAATACTAATAACGAACAAGATAAATGCAATTGTAGACACCGCATACTTTGCCCAGTCCAAAATAAATGTCTAACAAAAAGCGTAGTTTATCAAGCAACAATATTTGCGAAAGAAAACCCGAATAACAAGAAATATTACATAGGCATGACTTCCTTAGATTTCAAAACCCGATACTATGACCATAAAAGCACATTCAAAAATAAAAAACACCGTATAAAAACAACACTAGCGAATAAATACTGGGAACTAAAAGAAAGCGGACATTCGCCGGTAGTCGAATGGAAAATAATGAGACAAGCTACCACATGCAGACATTTAGACGACCCATGTAAATTATGCCTCCATGAAAAATTTTCTATCATTTAAAGAACCTCAAAATCTATTAAACTGTAGGCGGGAAATAGCAAACAACTGTGTTCACAAAATAAAACTTACTCTAGGATAGCGATACAAAATAGCTTTAAAACTAACAATAACAATAGAAAACAAACAAATAAATAAATTAAATAAACATGAATATACATAAACGATCACACATATATATGTATATATATGTATATATATGTGAATGTATATGTGTATACATAGGTATATTTATATGTATAAAAAAAGGAGAACGTCTACCTAAAACCACTAACCTAGTTCTAAAACAGATCCTTTGTTTGATAAAATGCATGCCCATTAGCTGATAGGAAGGGGCTCGGTGGATACTAGAAAGCTGATTGGCCAACTAGAAATCCTCAACATATATAAAAATAAGAAGCAACCACAGAATTCGCGCATAAGCCTGACGAATCCTATAGTTGGATGAAACGCAGAATATTCAGTGTAGCTTAATCGCCATATATATTTTATAAATTACTAACTAGCTCTACCTACGTATTGAGCACTTTTGAAGTAAATACTTAAAGTTTACGCATAAATCTATACTTTCGTATGTTAAATTTATGTGAATAAATGAAGTAGTTATATATATATGTGTGTGTATGTATATATATATGTATGTGTGTGTGCATAGATTCCATGAGCAAAGCTTCTTTCTTAGAACTGCACGCCAGTGGAATTCTCTGCCTCTTGCCTGTTTCCCAACTGACTATAACTTGGACGTCTTTAAGTCCAACATAAACAAACTCCTGACAAACAACGCTCTTAAGTAAGACACTCTACCAAAACCCCCAATACTAATGATTACTACAATACTATCTCATTGATTACTGTACACGCAATAACCCTAATCCCTAAGTGGCCTTCGGGCCTTGATATATATATATATATATATATATATATATATATATATATATATATATATATATACTAATAGCCACAAATGTCCATACCACTCACCAGATGGCGTTAGAAGACTTCAGATGAACGTAGGCCAAATTTATCGTATAGTGGGTCCCTGTGATACTTTGGAGGGCGGTAAAAGACTGAGAGCTAGTACTAGGTGTTTTTCAACCTCTTGCCGATCATCAACAACAATCTTTACATTGATTGGTGATTCCTGTGATTATTATTGATTTTTATTTTGTATTAGGAATGGTGTGATATATTAATAGACGCACTTGATTTATACTTGTTACTCTTCCCATTCGATCGATAGTGTACAATTTTGTTGAATAAACTGTATGAATATTCATTTATTTATTTTCAATTTAATTATATTCTACTACCACTACTAGCATTATTATTTAAAGACGCATGTAGGGAAGAGACAGTAGTAGGTGTCCGAGTGTTCTTGGGTGGGGGCGTTTGCCGAAAAACGTTGGGAAACTCTTGTTTAAATTAAATGAGTTCAATTCAATTATAAAATAAATCTAATTGAAAATTAATTAAGATTTGTCATACAAAATATTTTTTGTGACGACTTGATTTTAAAAGGTCATCTTTCGCACTGGGTGACACTGAAGACCATTGCCGTAATTCAACGGATTAAAAGGCCAAGTTAAGATTCTACACGGGTTACAATAACAGCTGATAGTCAAAAAACTAAAACCTGGAATTAGTTGTGTTTCTAAGATAAAAATCAATAGCTGAATACACCAAAGTTTCGTGGATCTTTCAATACAGCGAGGGTGGAGTGATTTCCCGGGCCATGATCATATCACACAAGACAGTGTCCCATAAATCAACGCGATATCTGTACAACAGAGCTTGCATTTTATGGATTAGAGTTCGGGTAAGAGTTCTGGTAAGAGTTCGGGTCTTTGTTTTATATTCTCATATATACACATAATAAAATAGGAACAATTATTTCCCTACGAAAAAAAACATTGAAGCTTCGCAAGCGCAGGCGCCACATATAACTTTAATATCGTCAGGCTCGTTATATGTTGTTGGTTTTGCACATTTTATTATTCACTTTTACTATTTATCAAACAATTTTATATTAATTACTAGTAGCGTTACATTAAAAGTTAAATCATTTTAAACGGTCATAGCATGATTTGTCCTCGCTAATTGTTTTCACCGTTGCTTCTCCAAACATAACCAGAAAATCCCTTCTAACAAAAACACTGTTTGTGCTTATTTTCACTTCGATACATTTACCCACCTTATTCCTTTCTCCAGGAACGGTTCGGATAAGAATCTTATTTTTAAGAAAAATAGTTTTTTTATTGGCTGCCAGCATACACTTCTCAGATTTAGCGAATAACGGAATAGGCGATTTCCGAACGGACGACGACGACGATAACAACAACAACACCAACAACCACCACCACAACCTCTGGTTAGTGTTCAAATAATAATGCCGGAAAATCTAAATTTTCTGTACGTTTTATTTACATTCCTTCCTTCATAGACAATCATCGGACAATTGTATATTCTAATCGTTAGCAATCCCGAAATACAGTTCACTTTCTTTTCAGACCACGGAAAAATACACGGTCTCTGTTTCGTCAGATTCCACTTAGCCAAACAAGTGCATATCGTAAATTCTCCGAGTTTTGCTTTTGTTGCGGCTGGTTTCACATACAAACACACATTTTTATTACATTTATTTTCTCAGTGGAGAAACACAAACGCAATTGTTCCCTTTACAGGTTTACTAAACACACGTCTCCACGATTTCTGTTTGCGCCTTTCCTCCGTATGGAAGCACCAAAAGGCAAAAATCTACCTTTTTTTCTAATCCGCTTTGCGTTACTACTTTCAACGCTAACATACGCTTATCTATCAGTTTTGTGCTTCCGTACATACAGGCCAACTATGATGCTATGATTACACGCTTTTCGTTTGGTTATATTATGCCTAATATTATTACTAATAATTTTTATAGCAGATACACTGAGTTTACAGAGGCGTTTTCTAACTAGATCATACGACTATTTTAGTTTATGTAATGTACTTGTTACAATTAATAATAGAATGAAGCTTTTGAAATGCGACGATACGAGGGGCGTACAATATGTAATGCCTTTGACCCATTTCCAGTTGTCTGATCCAGCTGAAATTTTGTATGTGCAATGATTTATATCTCTACAGGTTATGTGGCAAATTACAGCTCTGAACTAATTGTGTTTTCTGTTTTACAGGTGTTTGAACTGAGTCAGGTGTGAAATGGAGCCTGTTGAATGTCGAGCAGTGATCCGGTTTTTGTATTTGAAAGGACGCACACCACAGGAGACTTTTGATGAAATGAAAAAAACTTATGGTGATAATGCCCCATCATATGACCTTGTAAAACGCTGGCATTGTGAATTCAAACATGGCCGGAAGTCTGTGGAAACAGCTCCCAGACCTGGTCGCCCACCTTCTACCATTGATGAGGCATCTGTCCGTCAAGTTGAGGCTGCCATTTTGGAAGATCGGCGTATTACTATTTGTCAAATAACCTAAGATGTCAATATTAGTACAGGGTCTGCGGAAACTATCATTCCTGACCATTTGCATATGCATAAGGTGTCTGTCAGATGGATTTCCAGGTTGCTCACACCATTCCAGAAGCGAGAACGCGTCGAGTGCTCGAAGATGAATTTGGAGATGTGCCAAGAAGATGAGTCAAAGTTTTTCAAAAGACTGATTACACAGGATCAAACCTGGGTTCAACGCTATGATCCAGAGACCAAAGCCCAGTCAATGCAGTGGAGGCACTTGGACTCACCACCTCCAAAGAAGGCAAGAGTGCAGCCCTCCGCTGGCAAGGTCATGCTCACAGTCTTCTGGGACCAGAACGTAGTGATGACAGATTTCCTGGTAAAGGTTACCACAATTACAGGAGTCTATTATGCTTCACTTTTGAGGAAATTAAGGGAAGCTATCAAAATCAAGAGGCGGGGCAAGATCAGCAAAGGTACCCTCCTCCTGCGTACAACGCTCCGGTCCACAACTCGCATGTCGCCAGATCAGAAGCACGGGCGTATGCTTATGAAATACACCCTATCCTCCCTACTCTCCTGACCTTGCACCCTCTGACTTTCACCTCTTCCCAGCCATGAAGTTGTTTTTGAAGGGAAAGCGTTTCCCAGATGATGCAGTCTTGATTTCTGAAGTCACGTCGTGGTTGGGGGACAAACCTGGGGTGTTCTACAAAAACGGTCTCCAGAGCTGCATCAAACGATGGGAGAAATGCATAACTCTGGGTGGTTCCTATTTAGAGAAAGACTTATAACTGTGCCAAGTTTCGTTTCTCTCCGGGAAGTGGGTCAGGAGCATTATT
>NC_136491.1:158300436-158457936 GCF_053919585.1 Euprymna scolopes
AAAGTAGGGGGCTAAAACTGATGGCGAGGATAGACAGGTGAAACTCCGAGCGTCCTCTGTGCAAAACAGCAAAACACCCTGGAGAGAATGTAAAACCACAGTCCTTTTTATCTACTAAGTGCTGTCTAATGGCGGATGCCACCAATTAGGAACCCCTGGAAGTAGGCTGATGATCCCGGATGAAACGAGGTACATGCTAGGCAATTCGAAACTGAAGACGCTGGGTAATCTTGCTTAAATAGACGGCGTCATACCGACACTGAAATTTGTAAACAACTGACTGTGAGATAGGCAAGACATCCTTGGGAAAAGACGGGAAAACGCTCTTTGTAGAAAAACAATTCGGAGGAAAGATGTCGTCAACGTAATGCATGAAAAAGACTGACCTTAGATATTTATCAAAGTGTCATCAAAGAGCAACTGTTCCACGTGTTATGAAAAGGGACAGTAAAAGAGAAAACTAGGTAAGTTGAAAAGAATATTTGGTTAGAATCGAACCCAGTTAGAAAAGTTAAAAATGAACATATATTAAAATCCTAGGAATGCAGAACGAGTGTCAGTGTTCTTGCAAATAAATATTTTTTATGTCAGAGATTTTTTATATACTTATATATATATAGATACTTATTTTATTATATACTTATATATATATAGATACTTATTTTATTATATACTTATATATATAGATACTTATTATATACGTATATATATATATACTTATTATATACTTATATATATATAGATAGATAATTATTATATACTTATATATATAGATACTTATTTTATTATATATATATATATATACTTATTATATACTTATATATATATAGATACTTATTATATACTTATATATATAGATACTTATTTTATTATATATATATAGATACTTATTATATAGTTATATATATAAATACTTATTTTATTATATATATAGATACTTATTTTATTATATATATAATACTTATTATATACTTATATATATAGATACTTATTATATACTTATGTATAGAGAGAGATACTTATTTTATTATATATATATATATATATATATATATATATAGGTACTTATTATATACTTATATATATATAGATACTTATTATATACTTATATATATATAGATACTTATTTTATTATATATATATTATATATATAGATACTTATTATATACTTATATATATATAGATACTTATTTTATTATATATATAGATACTTATTATATACTTATATGTATATATAGATACTTATTATATACTTATATATATAGATACTTATTTTATTATATACTTATATATATATATATATATATATATATATATATATATATACTTATTTTAGGAATGTAGTCGATTGTTCATCCTTCTTAATAACTGGATATTACAGTCAGTTAAAAGAATGGACAATACGAGTTTAGAAATAATGATTAACAAATATGTTATATACTGAACAATTCAAATCGGAAATTCTTTGTTTGCCAAAACTGTGTTTGGACCTACATAGGAAAAATCCACGTGAATAAATTTCACGTGGCGAATCAGGCTCTTGTGTTATAAAGAAAGGAGATTCTCAATACATTGAGATAGGGTTCGAAGTTAGAGACAGTCACAGTGAGAGACAGAGCCAGAAAAGGGGAAGATAGGACAATGTAATTGAGAAGGCTTGAATCCTTTACCATCATAATCATTCAGCTGGCATAAACAAAGAATCATCTATATTTGTAAACGGTTGTCTTTGTCGTCATTCCACCTAAAAAGGAAAAGGTAAATGTGTTTTGTCTATCATCTTGTAAACGAAGTTTGCATAACTCGTTCAAAGTAATATGTGTCCCCTCCACCATCAGCAATAATGTATTCCCTCTCTATCAGCTCGTGTAAAAATATTAAGTTCCCCCAAATCGTCACAGTCGTCGTTGTGATGCAAACAGTATATAAATGTCACTATAATCATCCGTGATATGTTGTCTCAATATGTACCTCGCTACACAACACAAGAAGCCAAAAAAAATATTGGCTAGAGTTAATTCAGGGGGGGGGGGGCATCTATATACCGTTAACCTGGCGATACATAACGTTGTTGACGCTGAAAGAAACGGATTGGGTAGCAAGTTCCATAAGTTCAACAAACACCGCCTCAGGAAAAGAGAGGGGGCTTCCGAGGCCTCTATAAAGAAAATCGGCACGAATTTTAATAACCTCATCAAGATGGACATTAGTAAATAAATTGTTAATGTCGGAAGAGACCAGGTAACAAGAATTAGTAGTGAGAGGAAACTCCTTAATTATCGAAACAAAATGAAAAGAGTCAGGAGTACAATGTGTTGCATAAAAAGAACAGACTGGTTCAAGAATTACAACCAACCATTTAGCCAAATTGTGTTGGGCCGAGCCTACCATCGATAAGATTGGTCTCAATGGAGTATCAACCTTGTGTACTTAGGCAATCCATAAATTCTGAGACGCTATGAGCTTCCTGGTCGAATAGTATTATACATCACCTTGGACAAAAACTTACGTTCATGCCATTGGAGGAGGATATTTTTTTCTTATTGTAAAACTATTAAACTGGCTCATTTATATATATATATATATATATATATATATATATATATATATATATAGTATTCCGAGACGATTTAATAGTTTTAACATAAGAAAAAACTACATATATTAAATTAAAATGTATAAATTATAGAAAAAATTTCTAAGCAAATAATGCATAAAAAACTTGTCATTTAAATCACTCGAGTATTTTGCCTTTGCAAATATAAAGCCATTCAAAAGAATTTTCAAGTAATTTTACTAAAGTAAACGTAACATGACTTGATCTTCAAAATTTCACTTTTCAGTACGGAATATTCATGAAAAAAAAACACAATTCATTCTGGAATATACCATTGGATTTTACAACTGTTCATATACTCTTATTCATTCAACCATAGAATATCTTTTTCACACATAATTTATAATTACCAATATCTATTTTGCTAATAATATTTCCTTCGATGAGATGAACCATTCATTGAAAATTCATGGATTAAGGAAAAATCTTTAAGATTTTTTTGTACTTCTATTTTGCTGTTTTTTTTTACATAATGTAAACCAGAATTTTTACTTATTTTTACTTATTAATTATTTCTCTATCTTGTATATTGAGCTTATACATCTGGTTGGGATTTTAAAAAAATAATAATACTAATATTTATTTAGACTTTAGTTTTACAGTATTATACAATCTGTAATCTGAAGGCATTTCAGAATTTTATTTTATATATATATATATATATATATATATATATATATACACCCCTTGCAGAAACCATCCTTCCCGAGTCCCAAAACCGGTTTTCATCAAACGGAAATTGAACCATGTCTTTTCTGGAGCAGCAATTTTATCGTTTTACCCTATATATATATATATATATATATATATATATATATATATATATATATATATATATATATATATATAAGGGAGAAGGGAAGAAGCTAAAGTATATCACCTGATAGAACTACAAACACTCTTTCATTTCTTAGTTGTATTAGTCGATTACAGTAGCCAAGACCACTCAGTTACTTCGGAAAAATATATTTCCGAAACATATTACTTATTCATGACTCACATGAGATTGATTGGTCGATACTGTGATGCAGTAGACCGTAAATACGGGACAAAGTTTTCAAACTGTTGTGAAGCATTTTTCTTTAAATAATCATTTGTCAAAATGAGATCTAGTTCCGGTTGCAGCTCTTAAAACAAATAAGTAGAATACTTTCATGGCAAGCCGCTTTGTTGGAGTCAAAATTCTTGATAAGTTTGTCTACGCTCTGGGCAGATATACGGATGTCTCTCAGAGTATTCTCAGTTATATAGGGAAATGCAGAGGATATGAAGCTCTAATGTAAAGGGTGGGGGTGAGGTAAAATCAATTTGCAAAAAGTTTAATTTTATTAGATGCTGAAAATTACCTATGGTCTAATGCTGATGGGTAGGATATAAGACATAAGTTTGTTTAATAACCTCTTTGTTAATCGCTCGAACTAATAGTAATCAGCGCTCGACTTAACGAACTGGGCATATAAGTTTCTCTAGTTTGCTATGATCTTTTTGCAGTGGTTAAGGTTATTCTATATGTGATCGTCAGAAAATGTATTTACTTCCTTATTTGAATATTAAAATATTTCAGATTTGCATTAAATTCAATGCATGATCATTATAAGATTAAAGAAGGGCGACTAACTGAACTGCGCACTCGTTTGGTGACCCCTTAATTAAGCATAAAATTTGGGACATTTCTGAGAATACAGATTTTTGATTTTTATCAGAATTAGAATAAAAATCTTAGATATAAGGTTTAATGCCATAATATTCTGTTGAAAATTTTATGAGCTGACGTATATTCTTCTAGCTTAGCTATATATATATATATATATATATATATATATATATATCCATATCTATCTACATATATATAGATAGATAGATAGATAGAGAAATAAGAGAGAATATATGTATATATATATCCATATCTATCTACATATATATAGATAGATAGATAGATAGAGAAATAAGAGAGAAAACATATGTATATATATATACATATATATATTTATGCATATATATATATATATATATATATATATATATATATATATATATATATATGAAATAAAATGAAGGTGGAACTATTCATGGTTTTATTTTTCATATCTATGTTTTTTATCTTATTAAGAAGGTCGCCAGAGTTTCATATATCGGAATTGCTAATTGTGCCCAATAATGGCGTTAGGAGCTTGCTATCTTATGGGTGGCACTGCCAATGCCAGAGATGATTGGGCGTATTGGATTGTTATTTTTATATGTTTTGGTTAAACCATATAAGGTCGGGATTTTAGGATGATATTCTATATAAGTAGTCCATATTTTATCATTGTGTATTAATTTCTTGTAAGATTTGTTAAAATTGCCAATTTCTTTATGTATTGTTTCGGAAGTAGTTTTTTCATATGTGTGTTTATCTTGTAATAGTTGAAATATTTTATCTTTGTATTCAGTTGTTTCCATTATTACAATCCCCCCACCTTTGTCAGCAGGTGAGACGATAATATTATGGTCGTTAGCTATGTGTGATAATGCATTTATGTATCGTTTTGGTAGGGTGATATTCCTGGTTTGGGCGGTGGTCGTGGATATTATACCCTGGATGAAACCTTTCATAAAGTCGGTATCTTCGTGTTTATAATTTCGAGCGATTGTGTTGGTTGTTATATTTGGATAGATTCCCGTTGCAAATTTTAAACCAAGGCTGAGGGCTTCTGTCTCGGTGTTTGATAGTGGCCGGTTTGTAAGATTTTGTATGAGTTTTGGTCGTCCAATAGAACCCCATTTGCTGTTGGAGATTAGATCTAATTTACATAAGGAAAACACGTTGCTCTCCCCCATCATTATATATAGCCCAATCTTCCGACTCGTTCGTCAATGACCATCCCTCTTGAAGAAGCCCGCATAAATCGGGCGAAACGTTGAGTATCCAGGTCCTTCCACCTCCATTTTATTTCATATCGTCGGATTTAATCCAGCTCAACAATCATATATATATATATATATATATATATATATATATATATATATATGCATTTTTGTCAATATTTTTGGTCCTATTTTCTATTATGTTGTGTTCATTATCCAATAATTTCTATTATTGAGATTTTACTTGTTCTTCCATACAAACACATAATTCTGATCGCCTTTCTGATTCCTTGCATTTTCTATGTCATTCTTCAGCCAATCGAATTATTCCCTTTCACAATTTAATAAGTTGTTCGCGTCTTGAATAAATTGGAAAGTCAAGAATTCTCTCTTGAAGTTGTCAAAAATGGCGAAACAATCTTTTGAGATCAAAAATTAATTCAAAAATTAATTACATTTTCGCGTCGTCATCTTTTCTTCAATGTAGTCTCGCTTCCATTTATTTTCATCCTACATTCAGCAAATTCCATACCGTTCACTTTAAAAAAAATTGATACACATTCCCTTTTCACTTTCAAAACAGATTCGATAACTCTCATTCTTCTGGGTGTATCTCTTTTTACTAATATGTCTATAAGTTGAATCAAACGTGAAAACGTTTATCATTTCATCACCAATGCTCAGATTCTCACTCTTATTTGAAATAAACGGTTTCTCTCTTGAGAAAGTACGAACCTTCACCCCTGAACTGAAATGGAAGGTTTACATTAAATTTGTTACCAAGATCGCTGGAAAAATAGTTGGATCATTCTACTGCTCCAGAATGTATCTCACCCATGATGCAATCCTTTGCTTGCGTAAGCGGCAAACTTGTCTTAAAATAGAGTACTGTTTCCATATCTGAGGAGAAGATGCTCAGCAAACAGGGTTCAAAACAAGCTTCGAAACCTAGTAAGTGAAGTTTTTCATCCTTCTTACAACATTTTTCTCACAGAAGAAAAATTGCGAATCTATATATGCTTTATTATTTATATAGGACTCGACTGAGCTTCAATCCGTGTCAACGTACAAACATTCACAGCAAATACTCGTCGACCTACAACCATTGCCAACTATGTTTCACATTCTCACTATGTACTTACACGCAAATTGAATGAAAGTTTTTTTCATAGTACTATGTAACTCTGTACAGTTTGTCCACAACATTGATTTTTTAAAGTTGTATACATACAGGTTCTTGCTTCGTCGTCCCCTTAAATACTTACATTCTATCCGATTTTAACGATTATGATCATTACGGCCTTGTCTCACTGACCACTGTTCTTCATTAACACTTATCCTCGACTGACATTAAGGTCTTGTTAAGTTGTGTCCAGTACATAAATAATACGTAATCTATCACAACATTATTGTACGCAAATGATTCACTTATACTTTGTTAAACGATTATTGTCTTCATAAACGCTCATATTTCTATTTCCAATATGTTCAATGTTATATGTTCTATTATCCCATTCAAGATTCAGTTGATCTCAATTGTTAATAGTTCTCGGATGAAATTCGTCTTATCTCTTATACCAATCGTACCAGTTAACTTAATCGTCGACCTTCATCAATCGAACTCGGAAATCATTCTGTCTAATTCGGGAATACTTCTGTCTATCTTGGTAATCTTTCGAGCAAACTCGTAAATCTGCATGGAAATTCGAACAGAAAAGTTTATTTAATCCATTCTTGTCTTTTTTGGGGTTTGTTTTCAAAAGACTTTTTGTATTCCTACACGTCAACACACAGGAAATAAATACAGAAAAGATATAAACATTCATATATTTTTCGTATTGATTTTTTATTCATACATATTTAAATATATATATATATATATATATATATATATATATATATAAACATGGAATTGTCTGTGTGTGTCTGTGTGTGTACATCTCCCTACCAAACTACTCTGCCAATTTTCGGTCTACAGACTCGCGATTTGACATAAGGGGTATTGATATTTGGTAAAGCCTGTTTATTCGGTTTTAGGCTAGAAATTTGGCTGTCAAGGGGTCAAAGTTTAACGATTAAACCTTAAAATCTCTACCAAACTCCTCTACCAATTTTGAGTCTAAACACTTATAAAATTTAGATGTAGGTATATTGGACATGGATCAAACTTTATAATTTGATTTGAGCCAAAAAACAATAAATGTTAATGGGTCAAAATTGGGGTCAAAGTGAAAAAAAAAAATTGACCTCTGCAGTCTCTACCAAATTACTCAATATTTTTTTTAGTATAAAAATTTGAAATTTTACATAAAGTGTATTTATACATAGGGCAAGCTTTTTAATTGTTTATTTGCTAAAATATGGTTGCCAAGGGGTCAACATTCAAAAGATCTTACCTTTGCGATTTCAAGCAAGCTATTCAGCCCATTTTTAGTCTAAACCTTTGAAATTTTACATAAAGGGTATTCAGACATGAAGCAAACGTTTTAATCAGTTTTGGGGGCGGAAATGTTTCTGCTAAAAAGTAAGAGTTGAAAACATTTACATTTACAGACTCTACCAAACTCCTCTCGAATTTTGGGTCTAAACACTTGAAATTTTAGATGTACGTTATCTACACATGAGTCAACCTTTTATATATATATATATATATATATATATATATATGCACATAATGTTATGAACAATACATTGGGCTCGGGCTTAAGGCAAAGCCGGGCTGAACTGCTTGTATGTATATATATATATATATATTTATAGGGAGATATACCTACCAATGAAAGAATTAGGGAGACATACCTACCAACGAATGAACTTGCCTTAATAAATATGATTACCAACTCGTAGAGAATGGAGGGAGCTACAAGCGTCAACCGCGACAATCAGTCTTTTAGAAACGGGATCATTTTGTTGGCCTGTTACTTGTCGGACAGAGGCAAATGTTCAGGGTTGCCAGGATTTGCTATTTGGATTTTGGGGAAAGCAATTTTATCGCTTGTTGTCTGGGGCATCTTCACCGAGATAGTTCGACGGGGTTATTTATCCCATCATTCCATCTTGTGCCACATAGTTACGCGGTAGGGAAAAAGAAAGATATAAGTGAAAGACTGAGTCAAAATAAGGCGTGAGAAAGTATTATGTCCGCTAGAATTCTTAATGTACGACGTTCAACCAGGAATCTACCGTTCGACTTTATATCCGAGTTCATCTAATCTCATTTACTAACCGATTATTATAATAACTACGGCTATGACAACAGCATATCCCTCTCATTGTTTGGACTCTTGAGTATATATCCAAGACAGTTAGACACAATTAATCAACTAAGAACATAAAAACATACAAGATATCAATGAATATATACCTGAGAATCAAAACAAGGAAAAGAATATGCTGTTGGTATAGCCCTAATAATAACACGCAACGAGCATTCGAGGCTTCACGACGGAAATATGAATTTAAAACACGCAAGTATTTCAGTAACAACAAGCGAACAAACGAAAAACTCAGGGTTTCTACAAATCATTGCAAAAAGGAATTGAAAATATAAAAAGAACACAGATTCAGATGTCGGATTATAAGATATGAATAACTCAAAACAGCTAAAAATTCTAAGCAAAACTTTCTTCCTGGTTGTTCTAAACAAATTATTGTTTCTATACGGTAAAAAATAATTACAGTGGAAAATAGCATAGAGGAGATGCTTTCCTCCCACAATATTAAAACAAAAATTAAAGTATTAATTTAAAACTTGTTAGATTGCATTAAAAAGACTTTAGCAAATTTGCAAAATATTATTGAATATTAGTACGTTTCATGAAAGAAAGCGATTCTATAAAAATACTAGAATATACTTCCAAAACTTGAATACTTCTCTGTATTTTATAAGAGCACCGAATAACACATACTACAGCAACAACAAAAATTACAAGAAGAAAAATGCGAGAGAACAAAAAGTAAAATTAAAACGTCAACTGGAAAAATTACTTATTAAGGCATTAAGTAAAAATAACCTTAATGAAAATAACAGGGCATTTCTCACAACATAGTATTCTATTGAAATATTCACTTATCTTCCAGATAGAGATAAAACGTTTGAAACTTTCTAAAGAGATACGAACACTGTGAGAATTGGGCGGATCCTAAAACATTTCATCTACTCTTCAGA
This sequence comes from Euprymna scolopes, assembly GCF_053919585.1. NCBI lineage: Eukaryota > Metazoa > Mollusca > Cephalopoda > Sepiida > Sepiolidae > Euprymna > Euprymna scolopes. The sequence continues at coordinate 158,310,069 of NC_136491.1, forward strand.
AAATTGGGGACAGCTAAGCATAGTAAGTTTGTCGACTATAGTCTATCAAAGAAAACAGGATAGTCACTATTCTTTGAAGCAATAAAACATTAGTAAGGTTATTTAGTCCTAACACAACTTTATTTCATAAAAGATGGAAGTGTTTAACTTGTCAAAGCAGGATTACAAGGATTATAGTACATCTGCATCGATTGTAAATACGCATTGTAACTATTTTCGGTTGCAAGTATTATCATCTGACTATTTTAAATGCTTAATATTCGCCCAAAGGAGATAAGACATAGAGTGCCATCGAGACTAGAAATCGAATCAGATTTCATAATGAAAATTATGTTCGAAGATCGGTGTTAAAAGCAATTCCAGAAATGTCGAGGAGCCTGGTGTATCATATATGTACAAGCTAAAAAGATTACTTCCCAGAAAATACGGAGAAGACAAAAAGTATGTTCATTCACAAGAGAAAAATAGTCGTCTATTTTAAAAACAAAAATCATTCCCAAAGCCATGCTGTCGTTGTGGGTGACAAGATTGAGTGGCAGACTGTTTATACCAAATCAAGAATTGTAACAATTGGGACAGGATTTGCCACAAGGCGCCAATAAAAAAAGCATGGTCAGGTAATGAAAAAGTAGATAAGACGCTACCAAAATTCTGTCGAAGTCAACATTCGTAAAAACTGTAAAACAGTAACTAGATTCTGCTTCAAACTTCTCGGTCATTACTTTTCAAACATAGAGAAAAATTAAACAAAACAACAACAACAACAACAACAATAAAAAAGACGGATGAAAGAGCACGAGCAGTAACGTTAAACAAAATCAAGTTTGAGGATGAATTAACATATTTGGATCTGATTGGATAAATCAGTTTGAATGGTGGACGCAGCGAATGAATAATTCTTACTAAAAATCAAAAATGAATAATTCTTACTAAAAATTAAAAAAAATACAACAACGGATGCCCAAGACCGTAAATACATTAAAATAAAATGTTCCTGTTCCACGCCGTGAAAGGTCAAACAGAATGTGAAAACAAACCGTATCCGTTTCATGCTGATTAAAACTAGCTTTCTGCAATCGAAAATGGCGCCTGACCACGAACGGAGAAACCAGCAACCGATGGAGCACTCTATCGCTAGCCTTAAAGTGATGACATCTCTACCACTCAACTCAGTCCTATGTACTCATACGACTTCGGGCAGTTTTTCACCGGATACGAAAGCTCAGTTACACTGCAACATGTATCGGTCACAACTCAGTTTTCCCCTTTTATTGACATTATCTACTTACAGCTTACATCACTCTACAATATAACCCCGTCGAATCGTTTTACTCAGCGTCTGTTCAAAATAAACAGTCCATCAGGTCTATCGCAATAGTGGAAACCCCATGGGGCAATATAACCCTTGGATTATTACAAGCTGCGTTTTATTTTGCTTCCGTGCCCCCGACTTACTTGTCTCGTAGTGCCGACGCAAAGTGATCAAGTATTTCACTAAAATCTCAGGATTAATACGCGGTAAAATTTCTATAAAACGATTTATCACATCTCAAAATTTGTTTTCTCAATTTTCGAAAGAATATGTTATACTAGGAGAGCACGATCAGTAGGAGTATCTGCCAGATCGTGTTCATAATCCAGAGTTAACTACATACGCATAGGGGAGATGTTAAATTATTAAATAATAACGTCATGAAATGGATTCCATAAACACACACGATAAAGTGGACGAACCGATTGAAATCATCTACAAGACGTTTGACCTCGATCCTTTACCAAACAAAGGTCGGGGGAAAAGAGGATTTTACTGAACCTTTAAGCATTAATTCCCAAAACTAGAAAATAAGAAAGAGAAATAAGAAACCATTTTACATAGTAAAAGGCTTGTGAAGGGAAATTTGTAGGAGAGACATGCTCATATACTACCTCATCTGTACCTAATAAATACGGGTTTGAGAGAGTAGGGCAATATACAAATGACTGAGTCAGAAGAATGCGAGAGAAAATATTCTCGTCACCTGGGTTAATCATGTACGACGTTTAACCAACACTATACTGTTCGACTTGAGAGATAGATAGATAGAGAGAGAGAGAGAGAGAGAGAGTGTGTGTGTGTGTATGTGTGTGTGAGTGTGTGTATATGTGTGTGTGAGTGTGTGTATGTATGTGTGTGTGTGTTCGTGTTCCGCCAAATCTGAATGTTACTGTATTTGTTTTATTTTGTACATTTTTTACGGAAAGAGAAATACCACAGTTTAACAGGAATCTTTGTTGGTTGCAGAAAATATGTGTGTTTTTATTGTTTCGCAATACGTAACAATATTTTAATGAATATCTTTTGAAAAGCAATAAATAATCAACTGAGAAAACTAGATATTTGGAACTTGGACAATTATTAAACTTAACAGTATATATATATATATATATATATATATATATATATACAAATATATATATATATATATATTAAATTGTAATTCAATGAATTTCAAAAAACTCTCATTGAAATGAAATGAAGTGGTTGAGTTTCATATCAAAGAATTTTTATTATTCTAAGCAAGACAAAGAATGTTTTAGAAAGTTAATCTCCTTAACCTATAGGGTTTCGATGTCTACCATCTCATCAGAGGAGTGAAAATATTAGCAAATAGTTATAAAGGTATGCACCCTATTTGCTAAAGTCAGTGAGACATGGAAAGTCAAAGTGAAAATAATACATTTATCAGAAGTCCTGTAGCAGGAGTATTTGTAGAAAATGGATATGAATGTTTTTGTTGATCCAACTTGCTTGGTAAAATCCATATTATACGTTCTTTACATCCGTTTGGTAATAATTTCCAAGCTATATACTGGGTAATCCGCATAGTTGTGTATATATCCGAATCGGGCAAGTGCTTGTTTAAATTTGTTTTGGGTCCAGCCGATAATAATTCAAAGTCTGGTGGAAACCTTTTCATTAGAAGCTTATATTATTTTTAGTGGGGCGAAGTGTTAGGGAGAGTAGGCAATGGTAAGCGGTAGCAGGTGGGGTGAGACATATGTACATATTCATCCTAATATACACATGAACACACATATACAAACTCACACATACACACAATATACATATGTAATATACATACAGATACGCATACACACATACATATATATACATATACACACATATATATATAAACATATATATATACATATATACAAATATACACACATAAACATACATACATCTCTATTAAAATAGATATCTCTTCAAGTAGAATCTAAGAATCATAAAGTTTGACCGGTCGCTTAATTGAGGTCAGGTCGTGTACAAGATATAGGGACTTGGTTCGGGGGGAGGGGAAGAAAAGAAGGAGGAACAAGAATAATATAGATATAAGAACAAAAACCAAAATAAACTAAAAATAAAAATAAAAAGATGGGCCAAATACGTAAATGGAATAATTCTTTTTTTCCTGATTTTCCCTAGTTTAATCTCAAACCTCATTGTCAATTTAAATCGTATTTGTTCTGTAAACTCAAGTTGACTTTAGCAAATAGGGTGCATACCTTTATAACTATTTGCTAATATTTTCACTCCTCTGATGAGATGGTAGACATCGAAACCCTATAGGTTAAGGAGATTAACTTTCTAAAACATTCTTTGTCTTGCTTAGAATAATAAAAATTCTTTGATATGAAACTCAACCACTTCATTTCATTTCAATGAGAGTTTTTTAAATTCATTGAATTACAATTTAATTTATTTGCTCTATCTTGCATATCGAGCAATTTTTGTTTAGATGGGATAACTTATAGAATATTACTGCCAGTAATATTTTGTAAACCTACAATCTCACGTTTACATAACCACTGATTGTTAAATAAAAACTATTCCGAAGAATATATATATATATATATATATATATACAAATATATATATTTAAATGAGATTAGAACAATAGTCTAAAGAGCTGAGTGTATTTTAATGTAATAGTGAAATTACTAGTTTAATTAAAATACAGGAAAGAAAAAGTGCTCGTTGTAATTTAGATATATAATAAGCTCGATAGGTAAATATCCTAGAGCTAATTCAATATTAAGTAATGTGATTGATAATTTAAAATTTAAAAATCAAATTATAATTAAATTAAAAATCCGTTTCATAAGAAGAAACAACAACAACTAAATCAATTATTTGTACGATCGTTTCGGAAAACAGTGTTTTATTGTGGTAGACATCAAGTTACGGACAATAAATTTTACATATAGTTTTTTAATAAACAAGGTTTCCTCGTCAGCAAATTGTGAAGGGTTTTTATTAAATTTAAAAGGCACCATAAATAAACCTAGCATTAAAAGTAAGGCAGATGTATCGTTTAATTTTTCGCCTTTTGAAATCAGGAACTATGGTTAAAATACTTATATAGATGTTTGCTATAGCTTTATACCTTATATAATGATGAATTATATATATATATATATATATATATATATATATATATATATATAATGAAAATTACAATTGAAGTTACTAAAATGGTCCAAGATGGTAAAATTAAAGTAAATTATAAATATTAAAGAATTAATATTTATAAAATTATCTCAGCCAGATATAAAATCTCATATATATATATATATATATATATATATATATATATATAATTTTGTAGAAATACTTTTATAAAATAATGACGTACGTTCAAACTGAATAGAGAAGAAATATTTTTTAATCTGCTCCCAAACATTCATTATGTTTAAGCCAATAAGCAAAGAACGCCCAACCCATAAAATTCTTAATTTGAAGAAAACAATATCAGAATTGTTATTATGAAGGCTGAAACACTTTGCATCGCGCAGAAATATGGAGCGTGTTGGAGAGTCTCTTTTGAAGCCATTCTGTAAATTAAAAATGAAACGAAAATTGAATAACAATGAAAGGAAAGTAACACGCTTGCTAAAGAGGCAGAAAAATGAACAAGCGTGGATTTTATTGCGCATGTGTGCTAAACGATGAAAGGGAAACAAGAAATAAAAGAATAAATGAGGGAAGAAGCAACAAAAAAGCGATGAGAAAAAGAAAAAATTAAATAAAGAGAAGAAAGCAACAGTAAAAGCAATGAGACAAAGGCGATCAATCATTAAATTAACAGTTTGAAGAATCAATAAAAAATAAGTCTTTGCTGTAATTATTGCGTCGTCCAAGCATTTTCACGCTTTTTTCTTTTTGTTCAGCAGTTTTCATTTGATGTTCTTGCTTGGCTTGCTCACGTTAACGACGCAAATTTGGAATCAGCAATACAGTGTTCCAATTCTATCGTATCCGTTATATTCAATAACGAAGTTGTGTCATCGGATAAGGCATGGACTCATAATAAGTTTAGAGTGAAGAGAAAATTCTGGCTTACGCTTAAAGCGTCCGCACGCGTGTGTGTGTCATGTGGACAAGCTGGTGGCGCCCGCTATTTTTACAAAGCGGTCTTGCAGAGTCATGGAAAATCTCACGGCTCCTGTGCTGAACTGACATCTAAGCTTCAGCCCCTGTCCCATCGATGAAATGTTGCATCCCTCTGCCTGTTCTACAAGTACTTTAACGGTGAATGCTCTGACAACTTGCAAACACTTGTACCCTCTCGACGTAAATACCCCGACAAACCCAACAAGCAGCTAAATCCCACCCCTTCACAGTAGAGATCCCTAGATGTAAGAGAGCCTTCTACTCCAGTAGTTTTTTTTTCTCAGCCAGACTTTGGAATTCGCTTCCGGGTTCCTGCTTCCCCAACTGTACTGACATTCAGAAGTTCAAGTGTAACGTGAACCGACATCTTGCTGCCTAACTCCCTATATAGTAACCCTGTAACTTATGTACCTGACAGTAGCCCCCTACATCAAAGTGGCAATGTGCTTTGTTTGGGGTGAAAATTTAATCATTTTTTTTTTTTAATCTTCACATTTTTATTCGTTTTTGGAGGCCTCGGGTGCGTTGACATCTGGACTAATGAACTGGACTTCAGCGTGTGTAATTATTCAATAGGTTTATGTGCAGAAGAAAAAAGGGGACTAAAGAAAATGACATTGGTTCACTTCTAAAGAAATTAAAGTTGTTTCGTTTCTTTTTTTATTGTTAAGCACCTTGATGTTTTTAAACACGCAAACACGTGGGTGTCTCTGCGGTTATTTTTGCATTCGCTACAATTTTCCCTACAAGCATAGATTTTTATTAGTCGAGTTTACGAGATTTAACACTGATGGTATGTTCTCTTTCGACTTGTTTTCCTTTGCTCACTTTTTCGATTGTTTTGCACAAGTGCACACAGCAAACACTTTATTATTTCATATAGCAAAATCAGGTCAAACTTTCCTAATGTTCTCACTTTACTTGTAAGACTAATCTTAGCTGCAACGATCGACATGTACATGGTTATTTTCTTGTGTTCGCTTAGAACCTTCTACGCATTTGCATCACTTTGTTTCCTTGAAAAGATGTACCTATTGCACGTGTCCCTGGTTTGAATCTCATTGGTGTCCTTTTATCTGTCTCAGCTTGTCTTTGCTGCACTCTACTATTTTCATCTTTGATTTGTCTATCTTTGTCTTCAACCAATGGCTGCTTTGTTGTGGATAATATATTGAGTTGTATTGATAATAATTTACATCTTCATCAGTTACCTCCATCTTTGCGCATCATTCTGACTTATCCTTCCATTTCTATCATTTTATTCGTTTTCTTCATCCTCTGCTTCTTAATTGGGTATTTCTGATCACGTTGTTGATGTTACGGTTAATCTTTCTATGTAGTCTTCTGTTTATTGTCCTTTCAATCGGAAGACATTTTAATACAAGAATGGTTGATTGGTATGGACATCGTTGCTTTCTATGTGACGTTCCATGGGGTCATACTTTTGTTATCTCTTCGTATAATGCTGGCAAAGCGGTTACAGACGTACTTCTTGTTAACATTGTCACATTCATTAGTTTATCATAAGTTTCGAACCAATATTTATTATCTTACTTGTTTGCTTGTGATTCTGCCATTTCCCATCGTAATCATTATTTATTTAGTAGTGTCAAATACTTCCATGGCTTCGAGACAAGTCTATAAAAGAACTGGCAATGATTGCAATAAAGTAATCTCCAAAGGTAAGTCTAACAATCCACAAATGATTCGTGACTATCTCATCTCTAAACATTTGTGATTTTTACAAAATCCACACTAGTGTTATTAATAATGGTAAATCTGCTATTCATTCCCTCTTTAATGTTTTCATCTTCTAAGGATAAGGCAAACCTCTTTACTCGACTTCCTACTGCCAATAATTAATTTTATCATTATGCTGTTTTTATGTTCTTTTCGAAAACTAATCAATCTATTGCCATCATTTAATCTACGATGGTAGTTTTTTTTTCTAATCTTCATCAAAACCTTCTGATTCGGATTCACTTGCTCTTGTCATTTTCAAACGTTGTGCTCACGAACTTTTTCATATTCTTTCGAGATAATTTAATCTCTGTTAGTAACAGTCCCTTTCTATAATATTTATTCTGTATTTAAAAATAACGACGGCACGCTAATATATAAAAATATAGCAATATATTTTTACTCTCCTTCATGTGGTTATTAAATGTTGCTGTTAAACGAGAGATGCACACAAGTGAATTCTTCTTTGATCCAAATTTCCAACCAACTAACCCTAACCCTAACCAACTAATATATCGTTTTCGTTTGTCATTATATAATCATTTGAGACCACCTAAAACGCCTGGTTAGGCATCGTATTGTCACTGTTACCATATTCCCAGAGCGTTTTAGTTTACCATCGTACTTCACTTGATTGATTTGACTTTGATAGCACCTGTGTAACCTTTGCCGAAAATGACCTTTCAAACATTATATTTTTAACTATTTATTTTGGCAATTTCAGTTTTGTTGCTGTTTTCGCGCAGGTTCCTGTCAGGTCTATACTTTTTATTCAAATAATCTTTTGATAGTTATTCTTGTTCCTACAGCTACAAGCATTTTCTAAAAGCGATCTTTCAATACACGCGGTCTGTTAAGAGCTCAAGTGCTTAATTTATTCAAATAATCTTTTAATTACATTTAATGATGCATGTGCACGCTTTTTTAATGCATGTGCACGCTTTTTTAATGCAGGTGTACGCTTTTTTGATGCAGGTGTACGCTTTTTTAATGCAGGTGTACGCTTTTTTGATGCAGGTGTACGCTTTTTTGATGCAGGTGTACGCTTTTTTGATGCAGGTGTACGCTTTTTTGATGCAGGTGTACGCTTTTTTGATGCAGGTGTACGCTTTTTTGATGCAGGTGTACGCTTTTTTGATGCAGGTGTACGCTTTTTTTATGCAGGTGTACGCTTTTTTGATGCAGGTGTACGCTTTTTTAATGCAGGTGTACGCTTTTTTGATGCAGGTGTACGCTTTTTTGATGCAGGTGTACGCTTTTTTGATGCAGGTGTACGCTTTTTTAATGCAGGTGTACGCTTTTTTGATGCAGGTGTACGCTTTTTTAATGCAGGTGTACGCTTTTTTAATGCAGGTGTACGCTTTTTGATGCAGGTGTACGCTTTTTTAATGCAGGTGTACGCTTTTTTGATGCAGGTGTACGCTTTTTTGATGCAGGTGTACGCTTTTTTAATGCAGGTGTACGCTTTTTTGATGCAGGTGTACGCTTTTTTGATGCAGGTGTACGCTTTTTTGATGCAGGTGTACGCTTTTTTGATGCAGGTGTACGCTTTTTTGATGCAGGTGTACGCTTTTTTAATGCAGGTGTACGCTTTTTTAATGCAGGTGTACGCTTTTTTGATGCAGGTGTACGCTTTTTTAATGCAGGTGTACGCTTTTTTAATGCAGGTGTACGCTTTTTTGATGCAGGTGTACGCTTTTTTGATGCAGGTGTACGCTTTTTTGATGCAGGTGTATGCTTTTTTGATGCAGGTGTACGCTTTTTTAATGCAGGTGTACGCTTTTTTGATGCAGGTGTACGCTTTTTTGATGCAGGTGTACGCTTTTTTAATGCAGGTGTACGCTTTTTTGATGCAGGTGTACGCTTTTTTGATGCAGGTGTACGCTTTTTTAATGCAGGTGTACGCTTTTTTAATGCAGGTGTACGCTTTTTTGATGCAGGTGTACGCTTTTTTGATGCAGGTGTACGCTTTTTTAATGCAGGTGTACGCTTTTTTAATGCAGGTGTACGCTTTTTTGATGCAGGTATACGCTTTTTTGATGCAGGTGTACGCTTTTTTGATGCAGGTGTACGCTTTTTTAATGCAGGTGTACGCTTTTTTAATGCAGGTGTACGCTTTTTTGATGCAGGTGTACGCTTTTTTGATGCAGGTGTACGCTTTTTTAATGCAGGTGTACGCTTTTTTAATGCAGGTGTACGCTTTTTTGATGCAGGTATACGCTTTTTTGATGCAGGTGTACGCTTTTTTGATGCAGGTGTACGCTTTTTTAATGCAGGTGTACGCTTTTTTAATGCAGGTGTACGCTTTTTTGATGCAGGTGTACGCTTTTTTGATGCAGGTGTACGCTTTTTTAATGCAGGTGTACGCTTTTTTAATGCAGGTGTACGCTTTTTTGATGCAGGTATACGCTTTTTTGATGCAGGTGTACGCTTTTTTGATGCAGGTGTACGCTTTTTTGAGTCCTCATTTTTCTTTACACACCGTCCAAATATTCAACATTTTCCTACTTGTCTGAAAGTATCATCTTCTGTTTCTACCTTTACAAATGTTGGTGATCAGTTTGATTCAGTATCGTCCTAATAGGCTTCTTCCAGTTATTAGCAAATGTTTGAAAAGTTCGTTAACGACAAGCTTGTTCATTATGTGTGTGTGTGCATGTGTGTTTGTGTATGTGTGTGTAAACTGTCTAAAAATAAAAAAATAACAAGTAAAAATAAAAATAAATCACAAAACAATTTATCTACTTTTCCCGGTGTTGAACTTCATACACGCCTGATGTTTAAAGATAAGCTTTATAATCATAGATCGTCATTAAATCCTAAAAGATATAAAAACATACTTAAATTAATTAATAAAATGCAATAATAAAATGAATATAAATATGTCGTGGGAATGACATCTCTATATGTTAATTCCACACCTTACCATTATATACATATACATATAACAAAAAAGACAGTCGTATAAAAATAGCATTAGCGAATGATTATTAGGATATCAATGAAAAAGACCCTGGCTCATAGTCATGTGGGAAATGGTACGACAGAACAGTACATAGGAAATATTTAGTGGACTCATGTAGATAATGGTTGAATGAGGATTTTAAAATCTAAACTGTATCTCCTCCTCTAAGCTATTAAACTGTAAATATGCAAGCAAGCGTACACGCCAAATAAATCTTACATTATCATAGCAATCCGTAAGAAAAATAGATAACTTTTAAAACACACTAAACAAAAAAAAAACAGCTAAAATAGAAAACACCATTCCAAACACGCACCTGTAAAAATGAGATCACTATTTAATTTGACAGCTATACAACACTGTGTGTCAGCATTATATAAAACAAAAGGAAGTAAACGTCAGTCGAATCTTTTGTTTGTTTGTCTTTGGCTAGTGAAAAAATAAACTCGTAGGAGAGATTAACAATGAATATGGTTTGTTAACTAGCTAGACTAGCACGTGTTTATATAAATACTCCGGTAACACGAATTCAATGACTTTTAGCCTTATGATTTCAAACTCACATGAAACGTGACAACATCTCTGTAGCATTATTTTCAGAGCTTACTATATATATATATATATATATATATATATATATATATATATATATATATATATATTTATATATATTTATATATATCATTATTTTCTTGGGGTACAAACCTTTATTAAGGCAATCATGAAGGGAAGACGTATTCCTTCGGAATTCATTTTATATTTAAAAAAAAAAGACCGAGGAGAAAAGGAAAATGGATAGTGACTAAAAAATAAAAGTAGGGAAATAGAGGGGGAAAAATCAAAACGCATCAATTGACATGTTTCGCCCTCACTCATCCAAATTGGAATCGAGAGATTTATTTTTTAGTAATTTGTTTTCCTTAATGATAAAATCTAAAAAAGAGACTGGAGCAAGAGCAATCGTTTTTGCTTCCTCTATTTACCCACTTTTATTTTTTAGTCGCTACCCATTTTCCTTTTCTCCTCGGTCTTTTTTTTTTAATATAAAAAGAATTCCGAAGGAATACGTCTTCCCTTCATGATTGCCTTAATATATATATATATATATATATATATATATATATATATATATATATATATATATGTGTGTGTGTGTGTGTGTGTGTGTGTGTGTTATATCTATATATCTCAACGTGCTCCCACCTCTAGGTTACAAATAGGGACCAAAACCTTATAAAACTTAAAAATATATAGCATGTTTAGAAGGCACTACTTTAGAGTTCATCTTCTTATAAACTGGAATCCATATTAAATAGAGAAGAAGTGAACCACCTCAGCAGAAATAACCTTCTTAATGACATGCAATATGGTTTCCTTCTGCCAGATGTACAGCAGGTGTGCTAACTGTTATATCTCATAGTATAAATGAATGTCTTGACAAAGGCTTTCTCTCTAGGGTAATTTCTCTTGACTTATCAAAGGCCTTCGATAAGGTATGGCATAAGGGTCTACTTCACAAGATTTCCAGCTACGGTATAACTGGATATGTTTTCTCAATTATTAAATCATTTCTCTCCGATAGGCTCATAAGAGTATTGGAAAACAGAGGCCATCAATATTAATGCTGAATCCCTCAGGGGTCCATCCTAAGCCCAATTCTCTTCCTGATATATATCAATGATCTCCCAAAACACATACTTAAATCATTTGTTGGCATCTATGATGATGACACAACCATCTATGCCAACACATCAAAGGCCGTAAATGACAAAGTTCTCTCTGATTCTCTCTCCTCTGATCTTGAGCGCGTGGTACAGTGGGGGGAAGAGGTGGCTGGTTACTTTTAATGCATCTAAAACCAAGCTCTTATCTTTACATCATCAACACTCTGATCCCCATCTGGCATCAATTGTAATCGATGGCTCTCGTCTAGGAGAAGCTCCATGTTTTGATAAATTCTGACCTTGACCTTTACTCCTGATCTGAAATGGAACACGTACATCAAGTCTGTTGCCAACGTCGCTGGAAAAATGGCAGAATCCTTCAACCGCTCCAGAAGATATCTCACTACTGATGCAATTCTCTATCTGCATAAAAGCCAAGTACGTCCAAGAATGGAGTAGTGCTGCCACATCTGGGCAGGAGCTGCTAAAAACGACCTATTCTGCCTTGACAGAGTACAAAATAGACTTCGTGGCCTAGTGTGGGACGCTCTTTTCTCTTCCCTGCAACCTCTCTCCTACAGAAGAGACATTGCGAGTCTTTATTTTATCGTTACTACCATGGCATGTGCTCGTCTGAACTCCAATCTCTGGTCCCCCCTCGCCAATCTTTCACGATAAACACCCGCCTAGCTGAAACCACTGTCAAAAATTTTCCCCACTCCTTATCTGTGCCAAAATCAAAACGTAGATTCCATAAACAAAGCTTCTTTCTTAGAAGTGCACGCCTGTGGAACTCTGTTCCGGTTGCCTGTTTCCAACCTGACTACAACCTGGATGTCTTCAAGTCCAATGTAAACAAGTTCCTGATGAACCGCCCCCTTAAGTAAGACACTTTATCAAATCTCCAACACTAACGTAATGAACCCATATCCCCGAGTGGCTTCTGGGCCTTGATAAGGGTGACTACCTTGTAAATTTTTTTTTTTAAATAAAGACTGATCACTGGCTTTCTGCAGTAGAGAAGGGAATGTTACAGTGGCTCAATTATTAATGATACGGATTGGTGTGGCAAGTCCGAATCATTTTTATGGCAGTTGCTCAGTAGTTAACGATACAGAGTGACAACCTGAGTGTACCATGTTCGAATCCAGTTCGTTCCAGAGAATCATCTTCACTCGGAAATATTGGCAATCTTTAAATTGTCTCTCTGGTAAGTACCCGGTGTATTTCAAGAGATAATTCAAACTTGAAAGATGTCAGGGAACTGAATGCCAACAATAATCATTGTATTTATACGAAATGAATAATTTTCAAAATCATCATTAGAAACAACATATCATAGTCATTTAATGATATTAAGTTTTCAAGAAAACAAAATCCAAGAGGAAGAAAATTTGGTGTTTACTAAACATCAACCTTACCTGTCTACATCAAAGTGATCACTTTGTGATGAATTTTGGGCCGGAGTGACACTGATACAATCAGATGCGCAAACACGCACTCATTTCAGATGGTCTACATGATTTGTCCTATAAAAATTAGTTGAATTCTAATTAACACCGAAAAAAAGGAAGGTTTACATTCCAGGTTGAAGTGTCAGAATTGCGTGACATAAAATAGAGAAGAACAATTAAATATTTTAAATATTTACATTTTAGGAATTTTTATTGTTATGTTTATATGACACGCATAACTTAATGTTGTCAATGGCCATCAGCTAATTGTAAATAGACTTGTATGTTGATCACATTAATCTCTGTTGATTTTGAGAACGACAAAGAATTGCCAGAATATATAATTTCGCAAGAATTTAAAAAGTGAAAACTATAAAATTATACATACGTTCAATAACACAACATTTGTACGTGCATGCTTATCCGAGCCAACTGTAAAATGTTTTAATATATATGCTTGGTAATACTACAAACTACTTTGTATTTTTTAACAAGATTTTATTGGACTTGTGAGCAAATAATCTCCGTTGTCAGTTAAATGGCTACTAATACTATATAAAAACATAACATTATCAACAGAGATTTGAGTTTGTGAAGCTTTTGTTCAGTCCTGTAGCAAAGGGATATCATACACACATGTACGTAGAAATTGCATGTTGAGTAGTATGTTTGGTCAAACTATTTGAGTAGTATGTTTGGTCAAACTATTTGAGTAGTATGTTTGGTCAAACTATTTGAGTAGTATGTTTGGTCAAACTATTTGAGTAGCATGTTTGGTCAAACTATTTGAGTAGTATGTTTGGTCAAATTAATCTGAGGTTGATAACGTACAGACGCCGGGCAAATGATACAAAGTTATAGCAGTCGTGCATATCTACCCATCATATAGTCACTTCATGATGTTATCTGTCTGAGGAAATTCGTAACTCTTCGGTGCAGATCGAACAAAGCATCAACGAGTATGTACACATAAATGCAAGCATATATTTGCACACACGTCGTTTGTGATTCTTTAGAAAAATACATGCACGAAATTAGTAAACATTCTTACTTAATTAGTTTAATTATCGTCTAATTTTTATTGCTTGAATATGTTGCCTTATGCCAGACTAGATCTATTAATCAACCTGTTGCAATGAATTTTCTAATCTTTTATTCACTATCGTTTTTTGTTTTTTTTGTTCCTTTTGCGTATTTCAGTTTTTCGTTGCCGATTCCAAACGACCGCTAATTATCCACAACCATTGCAAATCATCTTTTATTTTTTCTGACGTTTCCAATTTCGAGCAATTGGAAGCAGAAGAAAATCTCAGAATGCAATATAATTTTTGCCAGTTGTCACGTGCGTTTATCAGAATCAAGACTTGCTGGAAACAACTCCGAATCTAAGTGAGAGAAGACAGCCTTGCATAATAACCTCGCCCCTATAATAATCGGTTCTCCTCCAAATTGTGCGCTTTGCGAATAATAATTTCGTAATTTTATTTCGTGATCTTTCGCCTCAAAAAGTGAACAGCCTTGTGATACGTGAAATCAAACTGCGCGTTTATCAAAAAAAAATACTAATTGTAACAAGTGTGACGGACGGAAAATCGTTTAATGTAATTTGATGTAAAAACGTCACAGATCGACACAAGTAAATACTTAATCGTGACCATTCGATGGACAGACTCTATTTTCGCAATGGTTGGACGTATTTAAGAAAAAAATAATTAATTTGAACGGTGATGGATGAAAAGTAGTTTAAGTGTTCGACGAATATATTGAATGATAACCAAAATATTTTAAAGATATTACAAGCTTAAGCGTTTAGGCGCAACGCAAATTAAATTACAAATTAAAAAAATAACATTATTTAAACTGAAGCGCTCGTTGAACTATTGAACGCGTCATCCATTCGATAATAAAGAGAAATGTATCAATATAAATATGTGCGTATGTGTATTTGCGTGTGTAATATATATATATATATATATGTGTGTGTGTGTGTGTGTGTGTGTGTGTGTGTGTGTGTGTGTGTGTGCGTTTGTGCGTGTAATATGTATGCGTGTGTAATATATATATACCATTTTATTGTCAAATATATATTTAATGGCGCATCATATTTAATGCTGTGGCGTGAGCTTGACGTCACGGAATGAAATGCACACACACACAGATATATATATATATATATATATATATAATCAAATGAAAACAGTAAAAAAACTAACCGTAGAAAGTGATTGTAACTAATTTTAACAATTAACCTTTTAAAATGAAATGATCCGTCGAGGTTTATCACCAGAATAAAGTGAAACGATAAATCTCGACTGGTTGGTCATCTAATTTTTATTTACTTTTTTATTAAATATTTTTCATGTTTTTCTTTCTCTTTGTTTTCATTTTATTTCAACGATTAAGATTAAAATTTTATTATGAACGTCAGTGTGAACACTGGCGAAACATTTTGTTTCATTTCGGTGCGATCGTGCACACTCATTTAAAGTAAAATGCATCAGTTCATTTTGCATGTTAATCGATTTCGATCCTAATCGTAGAGACCAACCGACAAGACCTCTTACAAGGTTTTTACGACGGGTCTAAACATGTCAAAAACTGATTTCTCCTCCTCCATTCATTTTCTTGTAAGTTTTGTTATTATTATTCTCTCTTACTATCTGCAATCACTTTTTTTTGTAATCGATACAGTGTGTAGTAAAGTATTGTCGGATAGTAATTTAGGATGTTGCAGTATCGATGGGTTGTATAAATTGATTGAAAAGTTAAGACAATCTTCATGTGAGAAAGAACGTTGAAACGACGATTTTGAAACATTCGAGAAAAAGAGTTTGAAATCAAATATCTTTCTTTTCTGTTTCTTACATTTCGTTTACTTCTGCCTTCTATTTTCTCCATCACATATTTTCGTATTCTCATTTTTATATTCTATCCGTTACAATAACAATTTTCACACAATTCATGAATGTATAAATTTATCAACGTCTGAAATGAATAGAAGGAAATCTATATCACATAGAATTTTTCTATAAAATATGTGATAGGAAGTCGATAGAATTTTCAAAATCGGACTTAAATAGCAAAGTTACTTTATTTTAACTATTTTTCCCTCAATGTACCTTCCATTATGTTATAAGCCCGAACGTAATTTCGTATTTTTTCTGATTATTTATGGTGATATTTATACCAACTAAGTACATGAATAAAATGGAGACATTTGCATAATCATATTTAAAATACTTACTTTATTAGAAATGTTTCGACGTCACTGTATTTAAGTTCCATCATAAATTACACACAATTTAATACCTGTTATCAGTTTATTATCCATTTGTTATCAATTTGCTTATATACAGCATAACCTGATGGTCTTTCATTTCTTACACTGTATTCTAAATAAAAATTGAAAAAAGTATTTTTCACTGAAACCCGAATTCTTATCAACACTTAACTTCGAGCCGTTCACAAGTTGTTCTTAACGCAGCCACATATGCAAATTAAATAGTTTTTTATGCAAATTTTATTTTTATGCAAATTTTAAAATCAAATAAAACGTGCGGAATTATGATGTTTTACTGAATGGCAGCTTATGTTTTTTATTATTCATATAAGGCAGGGAGAGGAAACTTCTAAAAACACTTAATTTTTACCTTCTATTAAAAGAGAGGATAGATATAGTGTTCTGGCTCTGAATTAGCCACAATAAAAACAGAACAACGGTGTAAGTCAAGACGTGTGTCAATAAAGGACAAGCAATGGGTTACAGAATGAAAAGAGTGTTTTGCGTTTCACCGAGCCACGAGGTTAACTCCGAAACTAGAGCTCCTACCTAGTATCGTTAAGAGTTCCGGTACATATGGACGGTGGTTGTGTCCAATCAGAGGATGGTTCCCTTTACGACATACCTCTCTCAATCTGATTTCTCAATTTATTAAATCGGTATTATTTTCTTTTAGGGGAAGAGCAGCAAGGGGTCTGTGCGCTTTCCTTGAAATGATATCTGGCAATCCAATGTCTATTCCCAAGAGTTAGTAATTGGTTAAATGGTACGTGCAGTTTGTGGAGAAACCCTTGGTAATAATTGCCAAGCCTAAAAAGCTTTGTAGTTGTGCTATGTTTATCGGTGCCGGCATCTCTCTAATAGGAGACGCTCTGTTCGAATCTGGGCGTCTGCCGTTTTTATCAATGATATGTCCTAGGTACGTGATTTTTTGTAAGAAGAATTCACACTTGTCTTCTTTGACCATTAAACCCGTAATTTTGTATTCGACTGTCTGATATGGTTTGTATATCCCTCCCTGCTTTTGCCCACTATAATGATGTCACCTAAATATGCGATGGGGGTGTCAAGGTCGCTCAGCACGGTATTCATGACCTGCTGCAATATAGCAGGTGTTATCGTGACACCGAACGCGAGCCCTTCGTATCTGTATAAACCCATATGGGTTTGTACAAATACGAAAGGCTCGCGTTCGGGGTCAGAGGAAGTTTGCGCTTTTGTCGTTTATAGGAAATTGTAAATAAGCATCGCTCAGGTCGATCTTAGAAAAAAACTTGCCACCATTTAATTTTGTGAATACTTCCTCCAGGCTGGGTAATGGACAGTGGAAGTTTTCTAACGACCCGTTGAGCAAACGCAGATTTTCGATGACCTGATTTTACGCAGACTGCCGGCGCAGCTTACTCACTGAATTCACTTTTAGACAGAATACCGGTGTTTCGCAATCTATCCATTTCTTGATTTATCTTGTTCAGGGATGCGAAAGAGACGTTGCGTTTTTGGTTTAAAAACCGGTTGTGTGCTCGGTTTCAGCATAAAATCCGCGGCTAGTTTCGTACACCTCCCAAGACCAGGAGTGAAGACATCTGTGAAGCTAAATATTAGGTATGGTTAGTTTCCGCTTTTTTTAGGGTTCTTTTCTTTTTTTCTTGCAGTCGATATTGAAAAAGTTTCATTTCTCTTGAAATATGCTGCGAATGATTTTTCATCTTCTTCATACCTGAAATTATCTATTGCGAACCATATCGTAGTTTGTGAAAAACCTAAATCAATTTCCGCGTGCAAGTCATTCTTCAAAATTTGTGTCATTAGATCCTCTGTCCGTTGTTTGTGCTCGGACGATTGGGGGATGATCTTTAAATTTTATTTTTACTGGTAGTCACTAAACATTTGTTATTTTATCTACAAGTAGTGGGAAAATTTGTTTTAAAAAAAATCATATAAAAACGAAAATTAAAGTAATTTATTTAGTATCGGAAAATATGCACATCTTTTCCGATTCCCGAATCTGATTAATCGTGTTTAACACTAATATATATATATATATATATATATATATATGTGTGTGTGTGTGTGTGTGTGTGTGTGTGTGTGTGTGTGTGTGTGTGTGTGGAAAACGTTACGATATTGTAGAATTGAGTTTACAATATTTTATTTAAACAAGAAGTACAAACAAAAGGTGAAGGTTTTTATTCCATGGAGTTTCAAAGATAGGCTCTTCTCATCAGAGGAAAAAATGTTAAAAAGGTGAGTATAGATAGACATACATCTATATTTGCTGGTTAGCTCAGTTTTTGGAAACAGTCGAGAAAACGGTTCGTTGAAAGAAAATAGAAGTTTATAGGAAAAATGAAAACAAAACGCTCATCAAAATTCATTAATTTTGGTTGCAAACACCCAGTGAGGTTCAAAAGTTCGTAATAAGTGTGGCGATTAGTAAATCTAAGAAGAGTTCAGTAAAAATTCCCTTATAATCTTTTTAAAAAATATCCGGAGTTGTAGAAGTGTTGAAAAGGTTGACGAACCTTGTATTAAAGAACGGGAGTAAAATCAAATCTATGTAATTAAATGTTCTTGCGCAGTTGTACGGGATAGGAGTATCGCAAATGAATATGATGCTTTCGAACAAGTTGTACAGGAGAGGAGTATCGCAAATGAATATGATGTTCTCCAACAAGCTGTACGGGAGAGGAGTATCGCAAATGAATATGATGTTCTCGAACAAGTTGTACGGGATAGGAGTATCGCAAATGAATATGATGTTCTCGAACAAGTTGTACGGGATAGGAGTATCGCAAATGAATATGATGTTCTCGAACAAGTTGTACGGGATAGGAGTATCGCAAATGAATATGATGTTCTCGAACAAGTTGTACGGGAGAGGAGTATCGCAAATGAATATGATGTTCTCGAACAAGTTGTACGGGATAGGAGTATCGCAAATGAATATGATGTTCTCGAACAAGTTGTACGGGATAGGAGTATCGCAAATTATTATGATGTTCTCGAACAAGTTGTACGGGATAGGAGTATCGAAAATGAATATGATGTTCTCGAACAAGTTGTACGGGATAGGAGTATCGCAAATGAATATGATTTTCTCGAACAAGTTGTACGGGATAGGAGTATCGCAAATGAATATGATGTTCTCGAACAAGTTGTACGGGATAGGAGTATCGCAAATGAATATGATGTTCTCGAACAAGTTGTACGGGATAGGAGTATCGCAAATGAATATGATGTTCTCGAACAAGTTGTACGGGATAGGAGTATCGCAAATGAATATGATGTTCTCGAACAAGTTGTACGGGATAGGAGTATCGCAAATGAATATGATGTTCTCGAACAAGTTGTATGGGATAGGAGTATCGCAAATGAATATGATGTTCTCGAACAAGTTGTACGGGAGAGGAGTATCGCAAATGAATATGATGTTCTCGAACAAGTTGTACGGGATAGGAGTATCGCAAATGAATATGATGTTCTCGAACAAGTTGTACGGGATAGGAGTATCGCAAATGAATATGATGTTCTCGAACAAGTTGTACGGGATAGGAGTATCGCAAATGAATATGATGTTCTCGAACAAGTTGTACTGGATAGGAATATCGCAAATGAATATGATGTTCTCGAACAAGTTGTACGGGATAGGAGTATCGCAAATGAATATGATGTTCTCGAACAAGTTGTACGGGATAGGAGTATCGCAAATTATTATGATGTTCTCGAACAAGTTGTACGGGATAGGAGTATCGCAAATGAATATGATGTTCTCGAACAAGTTGTATGGGATAGGAGTATCGCAAATGAATATGATATTCTCGAACAAGTTGTACGGGATAGGAGTATCGCAAATGAATATGATGTTCTCGAACAAGTTGTACGGGATAGGAGTATCGCAAATGAATATGATGTTCTCGAACAAGTTGTACGGGATAGGAGTATCGCAAATGAATATGATGTTCTCGAACAAGTTGTACGGGATAGGAGTATCGCAAATGAATATGATGTTCTCGAACAAGTTGTACGGGATAGGAGTATCGCAAATGAATATGATGTTCTCGAACAAGTTGTACGGGATAGGAATATCGCAAATGAATATGATATTCTCGAACAAGTTGTACGGGATAGGAGTATCGCAAATGAATATGATGTTCTCGAACAAGTTGTACGGGATAGGAGTATCGCAAATGAATATGATGTTCTCGAACAAGTTGTACGGGAGAGGAGTATCGCAAATGAATATGATGTTCTCGAACAAGTTGTACAGGAGAGGAGTATCGCAAATTAATATGATGTTCTCGAACAAGTTGTACGGGAGAGGAGTATCACAAATGAATATGATGTTCTCGAACAAGTTGTACGGGATAGGAGTATCGCAAATGAATATGACGTTCTCGAACAAGTTGTACGGGATAGGAGTATCGCAAATGAATATGACGTTCTCGAACAAGTTGTACGGGAGAGGAGTATCGCAAATGAATATGACGTTCTCGAACAAGTTGTACGGGATAGGAGTATCGCAAATGAATATGATGTTCTCGAACAAGTTGTACGGGATAGGAGTATCGCTAATGAATATGATGTTCTCGAACAAGTTGTACGGGATAGGACTATCGCAAATGAATATGATGTTGTTGAACAAGTTGTACGGGATAGGAGTATCGCAAATGAATATGATGTTCTCGAACAAGTTGTACGGGATAGGAGTATCGCAAATGAATATGATGTTCTCGAACAAGCTGTACGGGATAGGAGTATCGCACATGAATATGATGTTCTCGAACAAGTTGTACGGGATAGGAGTATCGCAAATGAATATGATGTTCTCGAACAAGTTGTACGGGATAGGAGTATCGCAAATGAATATGATGTTCTCGAACAAGTTGTATGGGATAGGAGTATCGCAAATGAATATGATGTTCTCGAACAAGTTGTACGGGATAGGAGTATCGCAAATTATTATGATGTTCTCGAACAAGTTGTACGGGATAGGAGTATCGCAAATGAATATGATGTTCTCGAACAAGTTGTACGGGATAGGAGTATCGCAAATGAATATGATGTTCTCGAACAAGTTGTACGGGATAGGAGTATCGCAAATGAATATGATGTTCTCGAACAAGTTGTACGGGATAGGAGTATCGCAAATGAATATGATGTTCTCGAACAAGTTGTACGGGATAGGAGTATCGCAAATGAATATGATGTTCTCGAACAAGTTGTACGGGATAGGAGTATCGCAAATGAATATGATGTTCTCGAACAAGTTGTACGGGAGAGGAGTATCGCAAATGAATATGATGTTCTCGAACAAGTTGTACGGGATAGGAGTATCGCAAATGAATATGATGTTCTCGAACAAGATGGGAAGCCATCAGGGAGCTCATCAGAGATGCCCCATGGCAAAATATCTTTACTCTTCCAGCGGAACAGTGTGCAAATGAGACAACTGAATGGTTCAAAACTGCTATTGAAGCACATGTTCCCGCACGGAAATACTATAGCAAGCCCCACTCCCCCCAATGGTTTACTTCTGCTTGTGCAGCTGCCATTTGTCAAAGGCAGCATGCGTTCCGCAGATTCAACCGACATAAGTCCAGCTCAAATAAACAGAAGTTTATAGAAGCTAGAAATAATTGTAAGAGAGTGATAGACACAGCTAAGTCAGATTACTCTGAAACAACCAGAAAGCGCATCGAAGCACAGAAATTAGGAACCCGGGATTTTTGGAAAATCTACAACAGCGTAGTTAATAATGGACAGTCAATTATTCCCCCACTAACAAACAATCATGAGGTTGCTTGCACGGCAACTGACAAGGCTAATCTGCTTGCCAGTCGGTTTGCCTCAAACTCCACACTGAACTCGGTACACCACTCACTCCCTGATTTTCCTCTGCGAACAGACGCCACACTTGACGACTTGAAAATCACCCCTTCTCAGGTACATGCTATTATAAAAAACCTAGACACCTCTAAAGCATGTGGACCAGATCTCATCCCGGCTGTGCTATTAAAAAAATGCTCTGCCGAGGTTGCTCCAGTTCTGTCCAAACTTTACAATAAATGCCTTAACGAATCTTGTTTTCCCGACTGCTGGAAAACCGCCTCTGTGGTACCAGTCTTCAAGAATTCTGGTGAAAGAACTGACCCACTAAATTATCGCCCCATTAGCCTCCTCCCGCTTTTCGCCAAAATATTTGAGTCCTTAGTTAATAAAGCCCTAGTCCAGCACCTAACAGCTGCTAAACTCTTGACTGACAAACAATATGGATTCAGGCAAGCCCGTTCAACAGCAGATATCTTAACTGTAGTTTCTGAACGTATATACCGTTCATTGGATAAAACAGGGGAGGGTAGAGCGGTGGCCCTTGATATATCTAAGGCTTTTGACAGGGTATGGCACGATGGTCTTCTAAGGAAAATTAGATCATATGGAATCACTGGAAGAATTCATAACGTAATTAAATCCTTCTTAAGTAATAGAAAAATCAAAGTTGTCCTCGACGGACGTACATCCAAACAATATGACATAAATGCGGGAGTGCCTCAGGGGTCTATCCTTGGACCTCTATTGTTCCTGATATTCATAAACGACCTCCCTGATAATATTGTTTCAGAGATGGGTATATTTGCCGATGACACCACTCTCTATAACAGATATGAGGGGAAAACAAATGAACACATATCCAAGAAAATGGCAGAAACACTAGAGGATGACCTCCAATCCGTAGTGGAATGGGGACAAAAATGGTTGGTCTCATTCAATGCTGCTAAGACTAAGCTTGTTTCCTTCAATAACTACAAGAAACCTTCTCTACCACCAATAGCAATGGCCAAGAACACATTGCCTGAAAGTACTTCTTTTAAACTCCTCGACCTTACGTTTACAGGGAATATGAACTGGAATAGATACATTGAGAGCATTGCCAAGGCTGCTGCAAGGAAGGTTGGCTCCCTCTACCGTGCTAGAAAACTACTTACGCCTGCCAGTATCCTATACCTCTATAAGGCAACCATTCGCCCATGTATGGAGTACTGTTGTCACATCTGGGCTGGTGCATCTGCTGCTTGTCTCTCGCTCCTGGACAGGGTTCAAAAAAGAGTCGCAAACCTGATAGGTCCTGAACTGTCATCTGGGCTTCAACCTCTGTCCCATCGACGATATGTTGCATCCCTCTGCCTGTTCTACAAATACTTTAATGGTGAATGCTCTGACGAACTGCAAACACTTGTACCTCCCCGACGTAACTACCCCCGACAAACCCGACAAGCTACTAAGTCTCATCCCTTTACAGTGGAGATCCCTAGGTGCAAGAAAGCCTTTTACTCCAATAGTTTCTTCCCCAGAACTGCGGGTCTTTGGAACTCCCTTCCGGGATTCTGCTTTCCCAACTGCAATGATATGCAGAAGTTCAAGTGTAATGTTAACAAACATCTTTCTACGCTTCTCCCTTCATAATGACCCCGCTAATTAATTCCCTAATAGTAGCCCCCTGCTTCAAAGTGGCACTGTGCCTTGTTTGGGGTGAAAATTGAATAAAAAAAAAAAAAAAAAAAAAGTTGTACGGGATAGGAGTATCGCAAATGAATATGATGTTCTCGAACAAGTTGTACGGGATAGGAGTATCGCAAATGAATATGATGTTCTCGAACAAGTTGTACGGGATAGGAGTATCGCAAATGAATATGATGTTCTCGAACAAGTTGTACGGGATAGGAGTATCGCAAATGAATATGATGTTCTCGAACAAGTTGTACGGGAGAGGAGTATCGCAAATGAATATGATGTTCTCGAACAAGTTGTACGGGAGAGGAGTATCGCAAATGAATATGATGTTCTCGAACAAGTTGTACGGGAGAGGAGTATCGCAAATGAATATGATGTTCTCGAACAAGTTGTACGGGAGAGGAGTATCGCAAATGAATATGATGTTCTCGAACAAGTTGTACGGGATAGGAGTATCGCAAATGAATATGATGTTCTCGAACAAGTTGTACGGGATAGGAGTATCGCAAATGAATATGATGTTCTCGAACAAGTTGTACGGGATAGGAGTATCGCAAATGAATATGATGTTCTCGAACAAGTTGTACGGGATAGGAGTATCGCAAATGAATATGATGTTCTCGAACAAGTTGTACGGGATAGGAGTATCGCAAATGAATATGATGTTCTCGAACAAGTTGTACGGGATAGGAGTATCGCAAATGAATATGATGTTCTCGAACAAGTTGTACGGGATAGGAGTATCGCAAATGAATATGATGTTCTCGAACAAGTTGTACGGGATAGGAGTATCGCAAATGAATATGATGTTCTCGAACAAGTTGTATGGGATAGGAGTATCGCAAATGAATATGATGTTGTCGAACAAGTTGTACGGAATAGGAGTATCGCAAATGAATATGATGTTCTCGAACAAGTTGTACGGGAGAGGAGTATCACAAATGAATATGATGTTCTCGAACAAGTTGTATGGGAGAGGAGTATCGCAAATGAATATGATGTTCTCAAACAAGTTGTACGGGATAGGAGTATCGCAAATGAATATGATGTTCTCAAACAAGTTGTACGGGATAGGAGTATCGCAAATGAATATGATGTTCTCGAACAAGTTGTACGGGATAGGAGTATCGCAAATGAATATGATGTTCTCGAACAAGTTGTACTGGATAGGAGTATCGCAAATGAATATGATGTTCTCGAACAAGTTGTACGGGAGAGGAGTATCGCAAATGAATATGATGTTCTCGAACAAGTTGTACGGGATAGGAGTATCGCAAATGAATATGATGTTCTCGAACAAGTTGTACGGGATAGGAGTATCGCAAATGAATATGATGTTCTCGAACAAGTTGTATGGGATAGGAGTATCGCAAATGTAATATGATGTTCTCGAACAAGTTGTACGGGATAGGAGTATCGCAAATGAATATGATGTTCTCGAACAAGTTGTACGGGAGAGGAGTATCGCAAATGAATATGATGTTCTCGAACAAGTTGTACGGGAGAGGAGTATCGCAAATGAATATGATGTTCTCGAACAAGTTGTACGGGATAGGAGTATAGCAAATGAATATGATGTTCTCGAACAAGTTTTACGGGAGAGGAGTATCGCAAATGAATATGATGTTCTCGAACAAGTTGTACGGGATAGGAGTATCGCAAATGAATATGATGTTCTCGAACAAGTTGTACGGGATAGGAGTATCTCAAATGAATATGATGTTCTCGAACAAGTTGTACGGGGTAGGAGTATCGCAAATGAATATGATGTTCTCGAACAAGTTGTACGGGAGAGGAGTATCGCAAATGAATATGATGTTCTCGAACAAGTTGTACGGGATAGGAGTATCCCAAATGAATATGATGTTCTCGAACAAGTTGTACGGGAGAGGAGTATCGCAAATGAATATGATGTTCTCGAACAAGTTGTACGGGAGAGGAGTATCGCAAATGAATATGATGTTCTCGAACAAGTTGTATAGGTGAGGAGTATCGCAAATGAATATGATGTTCTCGAACAAGTTGTACGGGAGAGGAGTATCGCAAATGAATATGATGTTCTCGAACAAGCTGTACGGGAGAGGAGTATCGCAAATGAATATGATGTTCTCGAACAAGTTGTACGGGAGAGGAGTATCGCAAATGAAAAAGAGCGATGGATTAAAGTGGAAATAAATTTAAGTGGGGATGTAGAGGGATGGATGATAATTCATATTAATATAAGGTAAAAGGCAAATAATCGGAAAAGTCAAGTTAAGGGTTAAGGTATTAACAGGATCAGGAATTAATAAAGGGAAAAAAAAGAAAGAAATATGTCCTGAATAGCATGGTTGAAAATAGAGCGTTACAGAATAGAAGGCGTAGAGGAGAATCATATAATCGCGAAGGGGAAAATAGTGTCGAAGTATTAAATTACAGTTAGAAAAGGGGTTTCATTGAGTTCAAAGTGACGACAGAGATGTGCGTGACAAAGCACCCTCTGGATTGCTATGAACGACCACCACCCCATCGTTGACAAAATTGCATTTAGAAGGGTGGTGACTATGCAGAAAATGAATTTTGCGCCATAACAGTTTTAATGGTACCACTCCCGTTTTCGTAGCTTTTCAACTATTTTTTTAATTCAAAAATATAATGCATTACTTTTAGAACGACCCCGTACACACACACACATACACGCACATACACACACACATATATATATATATGTGTGTGTGTGTGTGTTCATAAATCTATGTGTATATATATATATATATATATATATATATATATATATATATATATATATACTAGCAGGGAAATTCGCCGCTGCTTCATACTACCATACTTGTATTGTCATCAAAATCGGTGAAATCGCCATTTTTAAATCAAATTGGTTGACTGCCTGCTTTGATAGAGGACCCATCGCGATGCACATGGGGTGATTAGTTTATAATACATTGTAGTATAAATTTCACTGTATAAAATCTACTGTTGATTTTGTCAAATTATTATTATATTTGATGACTTCAATTTAAGTTTAAAATGAAAATATCAGGTATCATGGTTCAGTTATGCTCTAAACAGAAGCATTTATTTTGAACGCGCCCTATTATATAAAAAACTACTGTTAATTGGAACGATAAAATTATCGCTCTAAAAAAAATAACACTACAGCTTAATTTTAAAACTTTTATTGAAAAAAATCAATTCAGGTAACTTAATTATGTAGTAGAGCTGACATCTATTAAATATAGCCGCCTTAGCCTAAATCAGCGCCTCGATACGAGTCGGGAACTGGAAATAAGACTTTCCACAAGCGCCCGCGGGATTTTGGCGAATGATGGATGGTGGCAACCAGGCAGGCTTTGCTGATGTTCTCGACGTTTCACCGAACGAAGTAATCCAGCGGGTTCAGGTCGCTCGTTGAACATTGTGTCACTTTCAGACATAAAAAGGCTCTTATCACACTTGGGATTCGTACATAATTAGCCAACTAGTAGATGATCTGCAAAAACAAAAGAAAATCGGTTTTCAGCAAACGGAAATGGAATCATGCAGTCTTTTCTTTAGTTTTATCGTTCCAGCCTGTATATATGAGGAGCCTTTCAGCTTATGTTGTATTAAACCTTTCAAATATATTCGTGTATTTAGGCTATGTAAAGTATTAACAAAATCACCTGTTTTTTCTTTCATTCGATTATTTCGATTATCGATTATCGATACTTAGCGAAAATATTCCGACAGAAAACTTATATCAAAACACTGTCAGGCACATAACGTACCTTCATGTGAAATTTCATGAAAATTGGCGAAGCCGTTTGGAGCCCATAGGGAACGAACTCACAGACACACAGATACGTAGAGTTCATCGAGATACGTGTGGGTTTTAATTAGCGTTTCTTGCTAAATGCGTCTTTTTTTTACATTTTCTCCCCAAACAAGGCACATTGCCACTTTGGTGTAGGGGGCTACTATCAGGGGCAACAACTACTGGGGTACTATGTAGGGATTTGGGCAGCAAGATGTCGGGTCACGTTATACTTGAACTTTGCACGTCAGTATTGTTGGGGGAGCAGGGACCTGGAATGGAATTCCAAAGTCTAGCGGTTCTGAGGAAGAAACTATTGGAGTAGAAAGATCTTTTACATCTAGGGATCTCTACAGTGTGGGGTGGGATTTAGCAGCCTGTCGGGTTTGTCGAGGGTGCTCACGTTGTGGGGGCACAAGTGATTGCAGTTCGTCAAAGCATTCACCATTAAAATACTTGTAGAACAGGCAGAGGGATGCAACATTTCGTCGATGGGACAGAGGCTGAAGTTTAGATGCCAGTTCAGGGCCTATCAGGTTTGCGATTCTCTTTTGAACCTTGTCAAGGAGCGAGAGACTAGTAGCAGATGCATCAGCCCAAATGTGACAGCAATACTCCATACATGGGCGAATGGCGGCCTTATAGAGGTACAGGATACTTTCGGGTGTTTCGGGTATCTAGCACGATAGAGAGAGCCCACCTTTCTTGCAGCGGCCCTGGCAATGCCTTCAATGTAATTGTTCCAACTCATGTTTACTGTGAACGTTAGGCCAAGGAGTTTGAAAGATGTACTCTCAGATAAAAAGTCTTTGGCCATTGCTATTATAGTGGTAGAGAAGGTTTCTTGTAATTATTGAATGAAACTAGTTTAGTCTTGGCGACATTGAACGTAACCATCCATTTTTGTCCCCATTCCACTACTGATTGGAGGTCATCCTCTAGTGTTTCTGCCATTTCTTTAGAAATGTGTTCATTCGTCTTCCTGTCGTGCCTGTTATAGAGTGTAATGTCATCAGCATATATACCCATCTCAGAGGCAATTTTGTCGGGGAGGTCATTTATGAATATCAGGAACAGTAGAGGCCCAAGGATAGACCCCTGGGGCACTCCTGCATTTATATCATATTGTTTAGATGTACGACCGTCGAGGACAACCTGGATTTTCTCTACTCTAAGAAGGATTTAATTATGTTAAGTATTCTCTATTCAATAGAGAGTTCTTATTTTAGATGCAATCAAGGTAAAGTGTTTGTTTTTTTAAATAATATTGTTTAATAGACGTATATCATTTTTTGGTAGCAGAAAACGAATAGAAATATTAAAATCAGTAAAAACGCCGTAAGAAAATTTGCTTTACTAATTTTGCATTGAAGCGTTTCGCTGTGACTTTTAGAATTTTTTGTTATTCATACTTGGAATATTTAATTATTTTATTTTATTTTTCAAATCTTTAGAAAAGGAAAACAGTTATTGCTGTCATATTATGCCTTTCTCATGTAATATATTCTCTGTGAAATATTCTCAAATTTAAATATATGTTTGTTTGATGACAAAATAACAGCATAACAATGAAAACAGCGTTGAAATATAAAGATAAGACAACGCTTTTAAGATTTAAATATTGAAAAAGTGTTCTGAGTTTTTAAAAGCATCTTTTAAAAATATAGCATTTTTTAGTATGAAATTGACACCAAATCTCCATTATGCTGATATTAAACTCTATTATGAATATTAAATGTCTATTATACTAAGATTAAACTTCATCTTAGATCAGTTAGCTATGTCACGTACTAAAACGAGATCACGTGTTTTCGCATGTCCGATGCAATGATATCATACATGTTCATCTTGTCTCTGGTACATAAAGCACACTTTATAGGACACGCGAAGAATTTAGTCTTAATCATAATTGCAATCTTAACTGAGAATTTCCAGCTACGCATCTTTCGTGCGCTTTGCATTTACTTAATGATTATTGTCAGAATATCCTGATCGTAAAGTTGAGATAGCAGGGAAAACTTATCGTTTGTCCATCTGAATACATTAAAATGACATAAGCCAGTCCCAATACCACAACAATTATTTATAAAAATTTGCGTCATTTATAAGATGGAAATCCTAGTTTAAAAATCTCCATTGGTTTATGGGTAAATATCTCAAAATAACGCCTCTCTCTCTCTCTCTCTCTCTCTCTCTCTATATATATATATATATATATATATATATATATATATATATATATATGTATGTGTGTGTGTGCGTGTATGCATATCTATTTGCATGTGTGTACACAAATATATAAATATATATTATATGTATATTATTTATTATCTATATATCTATCTATCTGTCTGTCTATCTACTATTATATAAAAGTCACTTTATCTGTGTCTTTGTGTTCGTACCCTTTGGACTCCGAAACGGATTGACCGATTATTTTGAAATTTCACACAAGCGTATTGGATGTTTCTAAGAGTGTTCATGCGTAGGTTTTGTGAGAAAATACATCCGATAAGTATCGAAAATCGATAATCGAACAAATCAGATTAAAAATAGGAATTCCGATTTTGAGCTAAGGTAACACTTTATACAGCCTAACATCCTTTTGTATTTGAAATAAATTCAACCCATTCGGTGAAGATAATCTTATAAATACAATAGTTGCTACTTTGATAAGACAGAGGCGCGTTCGAAATTAATTCTTCTCTCTACAGCTTAAGAGAATGATAATACTTTACTTTTGTATTTTAACTTAAATTTAATTTATTATGTAAAAGAGACTTATTTACAAATAATATCTCATTATATATCTGTGTAAATGTGTATATATATTATATATATATATATAATTATTAACTATAATAAATACCTGCTGACACTAGGTTTAATCGATAAACACCGAGAAATATATATATATATATATATATATATATATATATATATATATATATATATATATGTATGTATGTATGTATGTATGTATGCATTAGATTGATGTACATCACTTTCATTAAATTATGTCGCCTGCATTTTTTCGGAAGACAAATCTTTTTTTATTATTTTTTAAACAAAAAAATAAAATATTTTAAAATTAGAGATTAATGTTGGTAAATATCATTGGAAATAGAATTTTTCAGAACGGATAACGTAGCTTGAAAATAGAACAATTGATAACGTAGATGGATATGTACTAGTCTATACGCACTTATGGGCTGTGATACAGCGCACAGTGTATCTGTGTTCAGGATTATATATATATATATATATATATATATATATATATATATGTATAGTTTGTTTTTGCTACATTTTTTTTTACATAGGCATCACCACATTATCAAGACCAAGAGGCCACTCAAGGATAAGGGTTAAAGAGTGTACAGTAGAAATTTGACATTATAGTATTCATTAGTAATGAAAATTTGGTAAAGTTGATAACTTATATGGAACGAACATATTTACATATACGTTTTAGTTCTAGCTAGAAACTAGCTGAACACCGCAAGATTACCATTTTATATGAATGCAAAATTGAGAATGGCAAAACAATTTTTCAAGAATTAACACTAATTTTTAATTAACTTTTAATTAACTTTTAAACATGGCTCAAATCTCTTTAATTATTTAACGCTACCAACTTTTAATTCTTTAATTTTTTTTATCATTGAGTATTTGTTTTCTAGAGTTTTATCAAACAGCAAAGCGAGTATTGTTTATGAGATGTTAGGCGATTGAAACTCTACATATAGTTCCGAACGAATCCCACGATAAATAATTCCTCTGACGAACAGAGTATTGTTTGACCCGGATGTCAATCTTTATGACATCTTTTCAAACGTAGTGGTAACTTCAACTGCATTTAAACAAATGATAGAATTATTATAGTGTGTGAAAGAACATCTTTTCAGGTAAACGGCAAGGTCGCTTTGGTGAAAAAACAACATAGGTATTCGAGGCAAAGTAGCATTGTTGCAGAGAGAAAAAGAATCTATCACTTATAATATCGAGTCAGAGGATGGTTTGGAGGAATGAGTCCTTTAATCCTCTAGGTCGTGCGGAGGGCTGCATCATTGCTTGCAGCGTATCTTGTGCAAGAATAGCATGGTTCGAATATGGTCACCTATTTTAGCATTGACCAGGTTCAACGTCACTTAATTTTGATGATCCTAAGGGAACTGGTGAGTCAAGGTTATTACTGTTGCAAAGAATCTCCGCGAATAATTTTATTACATCCAGATAAGAAAAAGTAAGGGCTCAATGAGTACTTTTCTTTCGT
The DNA here is from genome assembly GCF_053919585.1 of Euprymna scolopes. Taxonomy (NCBI): domain Eukaryota; kingdom Metazoa; phylum Mollusca; class Cephalopoda; order Sepiida; family Sepiolidae; genus Euprymna; species Euprymna scolopes. Next base: position 158,342,184 of record NC_136491.1, read on the forward strand.
GGGACAAAACGTTCCAACGAGTATACAGACCACTGGAAGTTGTTTTTGTTTTTGTTTGTTTGTTTTTTTATTTTGTTAAACAAAAAAAATAATTACATGAAATTGATAGTAAACTTTATATATATATATATATATATATATATATATATCGTAGCAATATATATATATATATATATATATATATATATATATATATATATATATTGCTACGATAGGTAAAAAACGACCATTTCGGTTTCATATAATTTAACCGAGAAAAGCTGCCCTCAGAACAAGGAAAGTTAACATCTAGCCTTTAAAAACCAGATAACATTGAAACCTACAACGATATTGGCCAATTTGTGTTCATAAAAAGAAACAATAGAACTCCTTTCAATTTCAAGCATAATATTGTCAATACTGAATTCGATCGGCATTGTACAGAATTTCATTAATTCTACAAAATTACTTTCTGAAATGAAAGGAAAAGAGAGTTGAGTTTACGTGTAAATTAGCTATACACATACATAGTAACAGTTTTTGGAGAGTAAAACGACTTTGTATGTCAAGGGAATACAAATTTGTCAGTATAAAAATAATTTAAATAAAATTGGAAAATGACAATGAATCTTTAATACAAAATGATACTTAACAATCTTCTGTTGTGATGTAACTCTTATAGATAATGCTGATGTTCTTTCACCTTTATGGGTTTAAGTGATCCATAAAAACTAAGAAGAATAGAATTAGAAAGTGGAATCAAGTTAAACTTGGTTGTGGAAAAAAAAACACTACTTAACCCATTTACCCAAATATCTTTCGAACATGGCCTCAGTCGATAAGTGGAATTATGTCTATGCACTGAGACCAGCTGAACACATTTAGAAATATAACATTTAACATAATCCTGCATATTAAGAATAACGACACTATATATATATATATATATATATATATATATATATATAAATATATATATATATATATATATACTATATATATATATACTAGCATTTCAGCACGGTGTTGCCCGGGTGTTTGGAGGTGTGTGTTGAGCAAAAAAAAGTGGTAGCAGGAAGGCAGGCTCGAACCCGTACCACGAAGGAGGAAAAGCACGGGGAAAAAACGTGACGTCTTTGCTGTTACGACCACCGGCAAACTGGAAGTGACGCAACAGAATACGACGCTGCAACAAACTGTATTAAAAGTTGGCAAAGACACGCGAAACAGAAGATAGTGTTGATTCAGTTAAGCATGCCGTAAATCTATCAAATTTTATTGGTTATGTTTTCATTGGTCGTCGATAGTTGTTTATTTGATTACCTAGGCTGATCGAACGTGCGAAAATGTTCTCACATAGACGAATGGAGAAAATATCGTTCAAATTTTATTTATTTTGTTAAGTGACGCCGACGCTATAAAATGAATCCAGAATAATAAGCATTTAATAACGAAGTCTTGAAACAATTTTCTAAAACTTAGCCGAAAGTATTAGTTTTTTATTTGGGAGTCACCATTTATCAAGGCACGATGACCTCTCGAGGATAAAGGTTAATGAATGTAAGGTGGTAGTTTAGCAATTGTTAATGACGTAAATTGGGTAGAATGTATATTGTTTATGCGGACGGTTCAAAAAGAACCTGTTTACATTGGATTCGAAGGCTACAATGTTGTATTCAACCGGGAAGCAGGTCAGCGAAACAGTATTCCATATGTAGGAAGTTATAGGAAAAGGGGCTTCGTGTATGGAATCTGCGTTTAGATTTAGGCATAGTTAGTGAGTGGGATAAATCGCTCATAGTGGTTGTAGTAATCGTGGGTTTTTGTGAAAGTTTGGCAAGGGGGAACGGTAGATTAGAGTTCAGTCGAGCACTGTTACTGATCAATTATGAGTTAATGTATGTTATGTGTAAAGGTATTAAGAAGTATTGTAGCGAATCTTCCAAGAACAAATGACACGCACGCAAGTTAAAATTGTAATGAACACTCCCAGTCAGTATCACGCTATTTGTATTTATGTTAATAGGGGTTCGTCAGTTTCATTACGTTTCAATTTAATTAACGCTTCGTTGTAGACGATGACATTCTTTATTAACATATGACGATTTAGTATTGAATCATGTAAATTTTATCAACTCTTGCATAATTTAGAGCTGCTTCTGGCAATTAGAAAATATATCTATATCTACCTACAAGACGTCTGGTTGCTTCACTTTCTTAATAACGACTAAACATCTAACCATGACACTTTTAATTCGTGGTCTCGTCATAGAACGAAGATCCGTCAATCATAATAAAGCTTGTAACAATAGAAAAATAATATTTTAAACGATTAAGTGATTTCAATTTACGAAGAGTATTCTGAAAGCAATGCCTCCTATTTTTCACTCGAATGGATCAGAGGTGGTTGCAGATTGCATTGTTATGACGAGTGATCTCATGCATTCATGCCCTGAAAGTTTCATTTCTCTGTTGTACATATTGATGGTACTAAAATCTAAGAAAATGACTCCCATCAAAGATGTGAGTTAGAAGCAGCGATACACCATTTAATTTCTGACAAAAGTGCATTCAGAATTGTGGTGACTATGTAAAAAGATATTCTAGAGCAAAAAAGTTCGGTCGCTTTAATGATACCACCCCCGTCTTCGTAGCTCTTTAACGTTTGGAGTTTTAAAATTGGGGGCTTTATCTTTGTAACGAACCTCGTATAAAAAATCGTGATCGAGACGCCCACGATCAGCCATCACACATCGCTGACAAAAGTGTATGTAGTGAGTATGTAGAAAAATATATTTTGGAGCACATATGGTTGCTCGTTTTAATAGTACATTCCCATCTTTGTTGCTATTCAACTATTTTATTTTAAAATAGGAGACTTTACTTTTGGAGCAGTTGGAAAATGTCGACAAGTTTTTTTTTGTATCAATTTCCTGTGCAATATATTCTTTTCTAAATAAACCTGTAATTCGAGTCTTTCTTTATGACACTTTCCTAGCGCCACAATAACTGGTGAAGAGGTATTAAAACAAACTACGTAGTACTTAAAGGACCCACTCTAAAAACGTCAACCTTGCGACGAAACATTTAAACGAGAAAATAGCAATTTTTTTTATTTCAAGATAGACTGGATTGATCGTTACGAAAAAAGTAAAGTATCATTTTGCACGTTCAAAGCCAATCATTTCTCCTCTTTATAAAAGAGAAAAATAAGAAACTAAGGAGGACTTAAAATCAGCTTTGGTACAACTGTAGAAAGACTAATTGGAACAATAACAGAAAATAGAAGGAAGATTTCCAAAATTGATTCTGGAACAACACGAGAGATCAAGCTAATGATTTAACAAATAGTTACCAAGTCATGAATGGTAGCGTAGCATTCTCACAAAACGCACACTTGACAAGTTAACTCAAACCTCGGACGACGGTAAGATTTTTTTTAGAATTTTAGAAAATATGAGTACCTGTAGAATATTGGTTGTGCTAATTATGGGATTCTAAAAAGGTCCACTTATTGCTTCGAAAACTGGGGTCCACAGAACACAATAAATTCTTGGATTACATTTTACCACGAAAAACGCGAGAACTGTTTATCTCTAGAACGTCGTTATATCACAGAAAGTAGAAAATGCATGAATTTAAGCAAGAAAAATGACAATGACTATGGAACATTTGTGCTGTTAGTCAACAAACAATGTGACGATTTTAACTATCTGAACTAAGTGCTGACGATGTCAAAGACATGTTATTGGTACACGAATTGGTATCGAAAAAATATTCGACGAAGAGTTTTAACCTAATTAGAAAATGAAGCAAACATGACACTAAAAAAGAAGACTACCAACGAGATGTGCTCCAAAATATATTTTCTACATACTCACTACATACACTTTTGTCAGAAACGAACAAAGTAGATAGAACTTGTCAGAGAAATGAGAGCGATATAGAAATGCAAAGAAAGTCATATAATACTAATAATCATAGGAGCACTAGAAGCTATCACAAAATAAATGCAAACTACTGTGTGACAATTGAATCAATGGAAGACTTAGGCTATACGACAAACGAAATTGATTAAAACATGAAATTTTGACGAAAATCTTCGATGGTAGAACTCGTCATACAAAAGCTGCAAACGATAAGAAATAACGTTGAAGTTACAATAAAAAAATAAACTAACACCGTAGGAAAGCAATTATCATATTAACCCAAAGGAAATAAAGCTATAAGAAATTTCATTAGTTGCCCCCCCCCAAATATAAGTGATGGCACGAATTCCAGTTGATACCACACAAAATAGTCAAATCAACTAAACTCCAACCTCTGTCGCATCGCCGAAACGTGGCATCATTGTGCCTGTTTTACAAGTATTTCAATGGCATGTGCTCTGACGGACTCCGAGCACAAGTACCCCTTCAACGACAATACCCTCGACAAACCCGACAAGCAGCAAAATCTCACCCCTACACTGTAATGATCCCTATATACCGTATAGCCTTCTACTCGAATAACTTTTTCTCCTCTGATTGCTGCGAATTCCATTTCGGGCCCCTACTTACCTGACTGTACTAACATGCAGAAATTCAAATGTAATGTGAACGAACATCTTGCTTCCCCAATTAGTATCCCTGCAAATTTGTTCCCAAATCGTAGCTCCTCACGACTAAGTGGCTCTGTGGCTTGTTTGGGGTGAAATAAAACTAAATGAAATAAAAATAATAAAAACTGGTCAAAGGGAATAAAAAAAAGAAGTGGGAGTACTAATTAGACTTACAGTTGCAGAGTATAGAGAGTACTGTATTTGGATGGGGGTGCTTATTGCAATCTAAATCCAAGAAAATACCAATGATCATTATCAGCTTGGTATCAATTGTAAGCGGCTCTTGCGATAACGCCAAATCATTTGCAATTGTTATCAAGAGAGCTGGAGAGTACTGTAAATCTGGGGCGTGTTGTCACTCAGATTACAGGGAACACCACCTGTTAATATCAGTGAGTTTTCACTGTGTGAGTGCTCTAAGTGACTGTAGATTATAATAATCAAGAAAAGCAGAAGATAATATTTGCTCTAATTAATCCCTGTAAATTGTGTATTTTCTAGTCATAGTACTGATAAAATACCCATCGCAGGCAGATACTTTACTGGTTTTTAGAAAGGCGAAAGCAATGAACTGCTGCGTTTGTCGATCTTAAATTCGATCATTTGTTTCTGAACGAAACTTTATCGATACGAATTAAGGCTTAATACAAATCGAAAACGCTCACCTACAAAAAACGTCTAAAATACATCTTCAAGTTTACGTGTATTGATCTATTTATTTTGATTCAATCTAATCAAATCAGGAGAAAGAGAACATGACTTAGTCATCATTTAATCTCGATAAGTTTTAATGACTTAAGATGTCTTCGTGGAGATTATTTTTCTCGACATCTTTTACTCTTTTGCTCACGGGCAATTTCGATTGGAAGCCGATGAAATATAAAGATTGGATTAACATTATATCCGTTGCGGACAGAAAGAAATAAAGATTCCATTTTTAGCCTAGATTTACCAACGGCTATTTTGATTAAAAAACAAAAAAAAAAAAACAGATCCTATGCCCGGCCTAGTATAATAGCAATAGCTCATCTGAGAAATACTGCTAATCTTCGACTCAGAAGCACCAATTAATCATGATATCTTTGTGAAGATCAATCATATCTTCATAGTGATCAATAAAACTTAATTCCAGAAATTAGTAAAGGTTTCAAAACCATTTTCGAATTCCCTACAACAACAAAGAAATCAGCAGAACCATCATTTTCATAACCTAATGTGTCTTAACTACTGTACGCACTAATATTCATATCGATATTAAAGAACGGTTCAATCAGTGAAGTTTAAATCGAAAACGAAATGAAAATTAAAAACGCATCAATCGGTATAGAAAAAAAAGGAAAAAGAGAAAAAAGCTTTCTGTGTATTTTATGGTATGCCAACCCCGTTTTGGTTATTTAATAAGGGACAGCAATACAAATGTCAACAGATTCATCATAAGCAATTATTTGAACATAAAGTGTATGGCAAATTATGGTATCTTCTTTCAGTCTTGACGGACTATGGATACTCACTGTAAACATAAAATTATTTGTCAAAAAACGATAAAAAGAAAACAAGAAAAAAAGGATCTGATAACCTTTTTTGCTGTAGTCAAAACCTATTAGGAAAACTGAAGCATATTTTATGACATATATATATATATATATCTATATTTCTACCTATCTATTAATGTTATTTTATGCCACCACAGAAAATGCTGAAAGAAGTGATAATAATTTATGCATTGATTTGCAGTGTTTACTTCAACGCAAGTAGAGCTAGGAAGTTGATCTATACACGTGCTTCATTCCTGTAGAAAATCGTCAGGCCAAAATGCATGCAATTTGTATTATTGATAAATATATGTATATATATATAATTGATAAGTTACATAAAAACAACACGTGTATATGTATATATATATATGTGTGCGCGCGTGTGTGTGTGTGGTTTTCGTTCCATTTCATTAGGAGGTCTTAAATGTAACTATAGATTAAAACACAAGTTTCATTAAATGGTCATTGGAACCTCATTCGTCGAAATCGACGGGAGAGTCCATCATATATATATATATATATATATATATATATATATATATACGAGGACGTGCAATAAGTAATGCCCCTGGCCCACTTCCCATAGCAGTAGAGCAACGAAACTTGGCAAGGTTATTAGTCTTTCTCTACATAGGAACCACCCAGAGTTATGCATTTCTCCCATCGTTTGATGCAGCTCTGGAGACCGTTTTTGTCCTCCAACCACGACGTGACTTCAGAAATCAAGGCTGCATCATCTGGGAAACGCTTTCCCTTCAAAAACAACTTAATGACTGGGAAGAGGTGAAAGTCAGAGGGTGCAAGGTCAGGTAAGTAGGGAAGATGGGGGAGCATTTCATAACCACACGCCCGTGCTTCTGATCTGGCGACATGCAAGTTGTGGACCGGAGCGTTGTCCTGCAGGAGGGTACCTTTGCTGATCTTGCTCCGCCTCTTGATTTTGATAGCTTCCCTTAATTTCCTCAAAAGTGAAGCATAATAGGCTCCTGTAATTGTGGTACCCTTTGCCAGAAAATCTGTTATCACTACTCCGTCCTGGTCCCAGAAGACTGTGAGCATGACCTTACCAGCGGAGGGCTGCACTCTTGCCTCCTTTGGAGGTGGTGAGTCCAAGTGCTTCCATTGCATTGACTGTGCTTTGGTCTCTGGATCATAGTGATGGACCCAGGTTTCATCCTGTGTAATCAGTCTTTTGAAAAACTTCATCTTCTTGGCACATCTCCAAATTCATCCTCGAGCACTCGACGCGTTCTCGCTTCTGGAATAGTGTGAGCAACCTGGGAATTCATCTGGCAGACACCTTATGCATATGCAAATGGTCATGAATGATAGTTTCCACAGACCCTGTACTAATATTGACATCTTGGGCTATTTGGCGAATAGTAATACGCCGATCTTCCAAAATGGCAGCCTCAACTTGACGGACAGATGCTTCATCAATGGCAGAAGGGGGGCGACCAGGTCTGGGAGCTGTTTCCACAGACTTCCGGCCATGTTTGAATTCACGATGCCAGCGTTTTACAAAGTCATATGATGGGGCATTATCACCATAAGTTTCTTTCATTTCATCAAAATTCTCCTGTGGTGTGCGTCCTTTCAAATACAAAAACCGGATCACTGCTTGACATTCAACAGGCTCCATTTCACACCTGACGTAGTTCAAATACCTGTAAAACAGAAACCACAATTAGTTCAGAGCTGTAATTTGCCACATAATCCGTAGAGATATAAATCATTGCACATGCCAAAATTTCAGCTAGATCAGACGACTGGAAGTGGTTTAACGGTATTACTTATTGCACGCCACTCGTATATATATATATATATATATATATATATATATATATATATATATATATATATATATATATATATATAACAAATTTGATTCATTGTTTTTCTCACTTTGGGCTTAACTTTTTCATCAGCCAGTGACCAGATGCAGACAACTTCTACTTACTATATTTTCTTGAATTGTATAGTGACACATCCTTTTTTAGTGTCCAAAAGTAGTTGCGTTTATCTTAATACGTAGATGATAGGGGTAAATTATTTTCATCTTAATTAACAATTTTTTCTGTACACATTTGTCTGCTATTTCACGTCTTCAATTTATTAAATTTGGTGTTTCTTAAGGTTTTGAATTTCAAATTTGTATTTTTGACATAATCTACACAGGTCGTTTGTAGAGTTTTCTCCAAGCATCACCACTTCTTATACTGTTAGATCAATTTCTAACAAAAAATACAAGTACCCCATCAGTATCGGACCCCCAGTTCAATAAAGGAAACCTTTTATAGGGGTGGATGTCCCCTCACAGAAATGCATATGAGCCGGAGCCTCAAGAACACTGTTAGTTTTTCACCAAACTTTCAGGTTAAGGAAAGACATACATTATTAATCCCCCCCACCTAACCTAACCCTAACCCTTACCCCCCACAAAAAGATAAAAAAAAGGAACATTTGTTTCAGGAGAGAAGAAATTATCGAAAATAATGTTTCAGCAAGAAACTTAATGACTATTACATAAAAATAAATCTAAATCACTTTCCTTTTTAGGAAATAATAATACAAACTGAAAAACGAAATGTTTAAACGACCATTAATAATGACGCGTGTATAAATATAAGAGTCCAGGCAAACATAAAACATGTTGACATTTGAAAATTGGAGCTAAGGTCACTAAAATGGGGGAGGGACGAATGTGGCATAGTGATAGGCGTTTTTAGTAGAAGCTGGACTTTCTCTCAAATCAGGGCTCTGTGCCTAGCTTTTATAATTCTCGTAGGGATACACGTAGAATCACAACTGCCTCATTAAAACAGATTGAAGACAAAATGTGTCGACAATCAGATTTTATCCTTACTGAGTCTGGCATGTTTTTAAAGTCGAGGTTTTGCGTAGATCAAGAAAGCTGAAGCGAATAATCTTGCAAACTTGAACTTGTGAATCAATTTTTTTTTCTTTTTCTTTCGATTCATGGGTCTATCTTACTTTATCATTCTTCCCCGCTGTTTCTCTCTCTCTCTCTCTCTCTCTCTCTCTCTCTCTCTCTCTCTCTCTCTCTCTCTCTCTCTGGAGAGAGAGAAGAGCTTGGCAGCCGCAATTTCAATTTTTTTCCCGTTAGTCAAACGAACCATGCAAGCCAACTCTAGGATTTTACATGTTCCTTAAAAATGTGTTAACCAATTATATATATATATATTTATATATATTTATAAGACTGGCGTCTTATAAATATTCTGATTTCAGCTGATTGTTTCTACGCAGCGCATTAATTCTCTGGAGAATGTTAGTGACGCCTAAGCAATAGTTCAACTCCTTAATTTGAAATGTAACGATTTTATTATACTGAAACTATGTGCCAGAAATAGCGTGGGTCCATTTGAGGACGAGTAACCCTCTTAAAAAAGCGAGGAGATCGAAAGAGATGAAGCTACAAAACTGGTTGAACCCTAACCTGCGAATGTGGAGAGAAGGATGCAATAATAACGCAAAAAGAACTGCGTAAAAAAGTGGAGGTGTTGTCGTTTTATAACATGCTTCAAAGCCACGCAAAGATTTTAGAATACACATTTTTTTTTCAATCAACATCGTTGCTTTTGTTTCAGTAAAACCATTGACAGTTTTGCCGTCAATAACCAATGAGTTGGAATCCGTCTTTAGCAATCTATTGTACAAGAAAATTTATGCCATCTGTTTTTTTTTTGTTTTTGTTGTTGTTTGTTTTTGTTTTTTTGTTTTCTTCGCGTTGAAGAATTCGCAGAACGCATTGCTTTGTTAGCGTAATTAGTGTTTTTATGCGTCGCAGCAAAACATGCAAACCGATAATTCCCGCGCGAGCGAATCGTGTTTGGCAGATTTATAAAGGACACACGTGCTGTCATAATAGTTTCTGAAGCGGACTAAACAAATATTGCACGCATCTTCGGTGACAGCTTTTTTTAAAAGGCACACACAAAAAAGTGAGAAATTCGAATTGGTCAAATAATTTTAAGTTCAATACGAGATAAGAACCGACCGGTTTGTGCCTCAAAGCTGCCTTGAAGCATAACAGAATAAAATGATTGTTATTATTTTTTTTAATTTTGAAGACTATAAAAACGTATACCTACACCATGGTTAAACAGAATAAAATATTAAATAAACTGAGATAAATAAACAAATAAAACCGAATAATTATATTTTACTAATAGTTTAACTATATTGTTACGTTCTCACTAATGAGCAATCAAAATGCAAATGTTTACATGCTGGTCTTTTTATGGTCGCTTCTCCTCGTTACCGTTTAATGATGGCCTTTATCATCTAATGTTCAACGATCATCTGTTTCATTAAGACAAACTACTCACACATGAAAGAACACAAGATTGGTTGCCCGCCTGTAGAACATTGTTCCGCTAGCCTATTTCCCGGTTAACTACAATATGGAAACTTTTAAACCCAATGTAAACAAATACTTGTTGATCCGTCCCTATTAAATAATTAAATTCTATACAATTTACACCATCAACGATTACTATACTACCACCTTACATTAATTAATCCTTATCCTCGAGTGGCTTTCAGGCTTTTATACGTGGTGAATCCCAAGTAAAAAAAAATTGTGAGTTAATGAAGGATCTATTGAAGAGTACGTACGAATAAAGAGAGGGAAAGGGACTTATGACTAAAGCTTAACTTTTAAAAGTTGCTTTCTATTTAATTAAATGCTTTATGCGCAGATGGACAGACATGGATTAATATTCAGCTTAGAGTATTTCTACATCATTTGTTCGTTCGTTTTAACTTACAACAAAGGCTAAACTGAATTGCTTTATATTCCTTGGCTCGAAAACATGACTTGTTCATTTGAATATATTTTTCTACGGGGTTTATCTTGTGATTCACCACTTTCTCGCGTTATCTAGATACGATTACGTTTGCAAATAGGTCATCTTGACATGTACTCATGTGACCCTTATCAAAATTTACACTAGACACTTTAATCTCTTAGTGAAGAGTTCTTATCATGTTATATATTAATTAAAGCATAAGTGCAAAAACCTGAAAGCATTTATAATATTGTACAATCCTATAAGTTAGAGAGGAAAAACGATTACAGAAAAAAAATGGCGAATACGTATTAAAGGAAATCATCATGAAGAAAAGCATTTGGCGACAAATACACACCTCTCAGTAAAATAATACTTAATAAATGAACTGAAATCAAATAAAATATAACAAATAGAAACTGGATAAATATCGTCGGAGCAATAGACCATGTAAAATGAGCAAGACAGAAAAAAGAGACAAAGAAAAATGGGAAGGAAAACAAACGATTCTTAAAAATAGCAAACGATAAAACTAAGGAAAACACGTGTGTATGGCTACAAAAAGGACACCTAAATAGAGAAGCTGCATCCATAATAACAGCCGTACAAGATAACGCGTTTAGCAAAGCAAAGATCGACAAAACACAACAAAACTGTAAATGCAGACTCTGTGGACGAACGGACGAAACGATTAATCGCATAAGAGAATACAGTTAACTAGCCTAAAAATAATATGAAAATAGACATGAACAGGTAAGTGAAGAGGTACAATGGAAACTGTACAATAAATAATAATCTTGAACAACCGGATACATGGGACCAGCATAAACCAATAGTATTACGTAAACATGGAAACGACAAGATGTTATGGAACATGTACGTACAAATAGCCAAACAAATAGATCAGATGTCATAATAACAAGAATAAAAATGCTTGCCAGGTCGTAGATTCAGTCGTTCTAGCAGACCTCATGGTTTATATCAAGAGGACGAAGTAACGAAACAAATATACGGAAGTGGCCAAAGAGTAGAAAGGCATGTGGAGTATAAAGAAAGTCAAGATTACATAGGCGCACGAGAAACCGAAAACAATGGGAGAAATTGGAATCAGGGGGATGGCTGAGCGTATAACAATAATGAAAACAGCTGAAATATTAAGGAAGATCCTGGAATGCAGAGGCTGATACACATGGACTACAACCGCCAGTTGGTCGTATGGAAACAGCAATAGAAATGAAACGGAAATATAGACAAATATCACATGATACGAAGCAAACTAAAAATGTAAAAGTGTAAATAAAAAAGGTCAACTAGTATTATACAAAATAGAAGAGAGGAATAGAAACATCACTGGATGAGTGCGAAGAGAACTGGGATCTTGAGATAGCTGAATTCCACTCAAATTCCATTATTTATTGCTACCGAGCAGTCAATGGCAAGAGGATGTTGCAATGATGCAAACTTATTTGTTACATGGAAAATGGCTGTTTCCTTTCCATGTAAATGAGAAGAACATTCGATAAATGAAAATGAGATTAGGATAAGCCTAGAATCGAACCCTGTAGGCAAAGTTAAGAAATGAAATGTTCGAAATTAAGGCTATTGTTAATTCTTTTAGAAATCTGAATATTAAATATGTCAGTAAATGAATGAACAATGCAAATTAAATTATATTGTTTAAAAATAGGTTAAATTAGAATTGGGGATTCTTTTGTTTGTCAAGAGTGTGTTGGACACACATACGAAAAGCCAAGTGATATTAACCACGTTTGAAATCACACCTGACATCACAGACAAAGGACATTTCTCCATATAGGATACTATGGGTTCGGATTTTAGTCAGTCAGTCAGAGATTTGATCAGCCAAGAGTTGACATAGTCAGAGGAGAGTCTGTTAGACGCGAAGAGTAGAAGATTGACCATGTAGATCCATGTTTGAATTCCTGACGTCATCGACCGGCCGATCAGATGAATAAAGAAGTCATCATTACGTTGTAACTGTTGTCTTGTGTCACATCCTTCATCACGAACGAAAGGTAATTGTGTTTATCAACTTATAATGAACATTGTGTAACCCTTCGAAGATTATGTGCCTCCTCCTCTCTAATTTGTATTAAAAGAACTGTAATATAAATGTCTTCTATCCCTCATCATCACTATCGTTATGTCTGTATTACATGAGTCCCATTATATATACGCCCCCATATGAACTCCCTGTCATCGTTAAATATGTACCCTTGCTACACAATAAATTTTAAAATGTTGATGAGGCTGAAAGTATTGGAAATTTGGGGAAACTTGTTGTCATCCGGACTGTGAAAAAAAAACATTAAGCCAGCAATAACTGTAAGAAAGACATAGCGAAAGCTAAGAGAGAATTTACTGAAAAAAAACGCATCGAAGCACAGAAAATAGGAACCCGAGACTTCTGCCAGTTTTCAAGAATTCTGGCGAAAGAACTTACCCAGTAAATTATCGCCCCATTAGCCTCCTCCCACTTTTCGCCAAAATATTTGAGTCCATAATTAACCAAGCTTTAGTCCATCACCTTACAGATGCTAAACTTCTGACTGACCAACAATATGGATTTAGGCAAGACCCTAACTGTAATCTCAGAATGTATATACCAGTCACTGGACAAAGTGGGGGAGGGTAGAGCCTAAGCTCTAGATATATCTAAGGCTTTTGACAGGGTCCGGCATGGGGGTCTTCTGAAGAAAATCGGATCATCCGGCATCACTGGTAGAATACATAACATGATTTGATCTTTCTTAGATAAGACAAAAATCGAGGTTGTCCTTGACGGTCGTACATCTAAACAATATGATATAAATGCGGGAGTGCCTCAGGGATCTATGCTTGGACATCTGTTATTCCTAATATTCAAGAATGACCTCCCTTACAAAATTGTCTGTGAGATGGGTATGTATGCTGACGACACCACGCTCCATAACAGACACGAAAGGAAAACAAATGAACACATGTCTAAAGAAATGGCAGAAACAGAGGAAGACCACCGATCCGTAGTGGAATGGGGACAAAAATGGATAGTCACCTTCAATGCTGCCAAGACTAAACTTGTTTCCTTCAATAATTACAAGAAACCTTCTCTACCGTCAATAGCAATGGCCAATGACTTTTTATTTGAAAGTACATCTTTTAAAATTCTCAGCCTAACGTTCACAGGAAACATCAGTTGGAACAATTACATTGAGATCATTGCCAGGACCGCTGCGAAGAAGGTGGATTCTCTCTACCGTGCTAGAAAGCTATTAACGCCTGAAAGTATCCTATACCTCTATAAGGCCACCATTCGCCGACGTATGGAGTATTGTTGTCATATTTGGGATGATGCATCTGCCACTAGTCTCTCGCTCCTAGACAAGGTTCAAAAGAGATTCGCCAATCTGATAGGTCCTCAACTGTCAGCTAAACTTCAGCCTCTGTTACATCGACGAAATGTTGCATCCCTCTGCCTGTTCTACCAGTACTTTAACGGTGAATGTTTTGACGAACTGCAATATGTAATTTTTTTATCCCTAAAAGCATTATGAAATATATATATATATATATATATATATATATATATATATATATATAACAGAGAAAGTAGTTTACTTAAAGCATTGCTGGTAAATAGATATAGAGTTATATAAGATAAAATTTCATATATATATATATATATATATATATATATATATATATATATATAATTATAAAACTCAAATTACCTTGTAATGGGTGTTATAACTCCACATCCGGTTTAAGACTTTCGGGTGCGTATGCGTACATAAACATAAACCCATAGCAGCGTAAAAAAATAAACACAAATCGCTACATTTGCAGAATTTGACCTGAGCACTAAAATATTAATGTTATTATTTAGAACTTATTATTTAACATCGGAAAGGTGGTGATGTTTTGCAACTATACACTCGCAATTTTCTTAAAAATAAATCAACTTTGACCCGTAGACAACCATAACTGCATTTTACAACGGCGATTTACTCACTGCCTTCCTTTTTTATTAATTTATTCTCCATTTTTTAATACACCTTGCTTAAAAACATTTATACATTTTCTTCTACACTACCAACATAAATAAATAACCCCAGAAATATGTGTTTTTGTTTTTTTATTGCGTTACAAATAAATAATCAACGCGACAATAAAACGTACAATTGTCTTTTTTTCGCGTTTAAATTATCAAAATTTGAATTTAACTTTGAGTATTATGGTATCTCTTCAGTGCACATTTACCTATAAGTATGGCATACCACTTATAATTCAATGGCGGTAAGTTTTATTTTTCAAAAATAAACACTTATAAACTAAACAGCTCATAGAAAGCTATCTATAGTCTTTTTTTCATTTTAATATATATTCATAGAAATGTTTCTGTTATGTCACAAAAAACTATTTTTTACGTCATAAGTGTAACGCTCATACATTAATTCCATAGCAAATATAACATACGGACCCAACGCCTCACGAGTAGTCTAGTCTAGTCTAGTATATATATATATATATATATATATATATATATATATATATATATATATGATTTTTCAGAATGTGAGAGATTGTATATAATAAATTCCACAGCCAAACAACGTCGCAGCTCACAAGAGCCATGACAGTCAAAGAACCGGAAGTCCAAGACTCGAGTTTCGCCCTCATTTTGGGCTCATCAGTTAGACACATCCGAACTCAAGATTCAAAACCCGAGTTCGGATGTGTCTAACTGATGAGCCCAAAATGAGGGCGAAACTCGAGTCTTGGACTTCCGGTTCTTTGACTGGCATGGCACTTGTGAGCTGCGACGTTGTTTGGCTGTGGAATTTATTATATATATATATATATATATATATATATATATATATATATATATATATATATATATATATATATATATATGAGGTCAAACAGTCGGCTAGATATACGGGGTTGAAATCACATATCTCTCTGCCGGTCATATTTATGTACGTTTCCTCGTTAAACGCGTAAATTGTCTGGACGTTTATTTTTTTGTTTGTTTTTTTTTTCACTTTTCCATTTTCCATCTGCTTTCCTTTCCGGCTCGTCTAAATATTGCGAATTCATCACTTCCCACACACAAATCTATATTCATAAAACCAAAATAGCTTCCTCTTTTTCGTGATGCTCTGCCAGTTAAAGTATTCATAACATGTTAACTATTTTTATTGCCTCTTCACGTGGGCTGTGTTAAATGCATGTTCGGTTATAATGTCCGTGTACTCCAAAAGTGGCGATCGGAATGCTGAACATTAATACCAGTCAATAGCTGTTAGAATGTCTTCACGAACGAGTGAGCTTTACGTGACAAGAAAAAAAAACACTCCCTCTGTAAATAAAGAATAACATAACAGGTGACCATATTTACTCCACTGGATGGAACGATAAAATTGTCGCCATAAAGAAAACAACACTACAGCTTTATTTTAAAACTTTTATTGAAAAATCAATTCAGGTAACTTGATTATGTAGTAGAGCTGACATCTATTCAATGTAGCTTCCTTCAGTCTCAATCATTGTCTCAATATGGGTCCGGAACTTGGAGCATAACTTTTTCCACAAATGCCGGCGGGAGCTCGGCGAATACTCGGTAGATGGCGGTGATCAGGCTGGTTTGGTGTTGTGGGTGGTCATGTTAGTGATGTTATCGGCGTATGACCAAAAGTCCAGCGGGTTCAGCTCGGGGGAGGAGATGGGCATTGAGAGAAGGGTACAAATTCGTAGCACTCCTTCTGAAGCCAGATCGGGGTCTCTTGTGGGATGGCGCCGAGTCCTGTTGCCACACTAAGGGTTTGCGAGCAGCCACCTGATTGCACTAGGGGCTCATCACACTCTTCAACATATCCAGGTAGATATTGGAGTTTACTTCCAAGCCGACTTCCAAGATGTGAAATGGCATGATGATGTCCTCACTTGAAACCAAACCAAAGACCATAACCGTTGCCGGAAACTTAGTTTATATAACTCTGGGCACGTCCCTGTCATTCATGGCAATTTAGCGATGAATTTGGATGGTGCTGACTATGGTCTTTTTTTATAATTTGGATCGGTAGCGAGCATGAGTTTTACAGCGGCGATCTCGTTTGTTGAACATTGTGCCACTTTTAGACATGATAGAAGGCTCTTATCGCTCTTGGGATTTGTACACTACTGGCCAACTAGTAGATGGTTTGTAAAAAAAAAACAGTTTTCATCAAACGGAAATGGAATGTCTTTTCTAGTGTGACAATTTTATCGTTCCGCACTTACTTAAAATATCTTAAACTCTCTCTTTTATGCTTAACTAATTATTATATAAACATATTTTCCTTTCTTTCTAGATATAATTGCATTGAAATAAACAACAAGGCAAAATAAAGCTAAAAACTATGACCTTCACCTTCACCGAGGTGAACGATTTATATGACCTTCACCGAGGTGCGCGACTTGACACACAAAAAATAAACCGCCTCTTAATCACCTGCTAACGCACGCGTCACTGTAACGTCCAATGACAACAACAACAACAACCTTCTCACTCGACCTGCCTTTATACCACTATCTCAATCCCTTCTCTTGCGCATGCGCCTGTAGATTCCTGACAACCTCGAGACTTCCGCTTATAAAAACCCAAGTTTTGTTGTCGCGCATGCCTATACAAGGCACAAACACGTGGGCGTTTGTTGTGTTGGTAAGTACTACAAAAACAAGTTAAACCTCGAAACTAATTTACAATAGCTTAATGTTATCAATCATGTTGGATCAATGTGAGCCGTCACGTTTTGGTATGTGTATAGAACTGTCGAAGATCACTAAAGTCCAGGAAAGCGTGCTCGTTAATTTGTTTCTTAGTTTTGTTGTATATGACACAGTGCGGATAATCTGGAACAACTACTACAATTAAATAATATTATCTTGATGAATAATGCAATACAGACTAATCTCCAGATTAGAGATTACTCAGAGAGTTTTATAAGAAAAGAGTTGTGTTCTTCCTCTTTTCGTGAAGAACTGCTGCACGTCGAGATTTCTAAACTCGTTGTTTTAGAGTTCGAGAAAGCAATTAAATAAAATTAACTGATAAAGAGAGTGTTGTGTGATTGCTTACGTCCCGAAAACTATAGGTTAAAGGGGAAAGCGCAAAAATCACACTGTTTTTGTTAAGACAAAATGTTTTATAGTTTGGGTCTTAGAAAGGTCTTAGAATTATCCTTATTTAATTGCTTCCCAACGTGAAGAAAATCTTTCTCCCTAAAATCGAGCAATTTGTAACATAGTTACACTTCCTCGACGAATACGGATGCATGAGACAACATTTAACAAACCTCTTTTACCCCAAAAGAAGTGATACTCCTGATTCAGACCAAAACGTCGAATACGTTGACTTTCCTCTCACATTTTTATAAAGAGGCAGTTTTGAATTGGAAATTCAGTTGCGCCAAAGAAGCATTAAGATCCAACTGGAAAGCATCCAATTCCGTCTCTTCCTTTCTGAAAGGATAAGAATAGTACAAAATCCCCCCCACACACACGGATTTCTTTCTGCTCAAAAAGTACCTAAAAATTTTTGTTTGTAAACTTCTAATCCTCTAAAATATAACCTCATAAGTATCGGTTATCCTGTCGAATATATTCGACTTAACATAATTAATCGTGTCGAAATTGTTCCATTTTATTTGATCTTGATTATAAAACAGAAACTAAATAGATATAGAAATTTTTGTTGACTTAAGGATATTTTCACTTCTGCTTTCTGAAATTTCTTCAACCATTCCTTATTATTAACACATATTTTCGTCGATAAGTTTCTTCGTTTATACTCGAGATTATTCCATTCCTCTTCTAAATTAATTCTTCATTAGAAATTAAGCATCATCACTTTTGCTTTCTTAATCACGATTAAATTCTGAAACATTACTAATAAAGAAATAAACATTGTGTATTAGTGAACTGATTTTCGATTCATCCTTGCAAATAAACACTTTTGATCATCCATAAATATTATTATCATATATTATTATCATATATTATTATTATTATTATTATTATTATTATTATTATTATTATTATCATTATTATTATTATTATTATTATTATTATTATTAGAAAGACCCGTGGACATTCTACGGCATGCGGAATATATTTAATCAACGAATATGTTTTGATAAAGCTGATATTTTGTTCTGATTAGCGCAAAAAATAAGTTCTTGAAACAGAAAAATAAATAACATTTTTTCTTTCTTTTCTTTTACAAAAGAGTCACCACTTATCAACGTTCGAAGGTCACTCGAGGATAAGGGTTTATGAGTCCATAAGAGTTTACGGTAGTCCATGGCAAAATATCGTAGTAATCGTAAGTAGTGGAAATTTGTTAACTTGGATTACTTAAGGGGACAACTCACCAGGAATTTGTTTACGTTGGACTTGAAGACAATGATATTGTAGTCAGCTGGAAAGCAGGAGAACAGAACACAGTTCTATAGGCATGCGTTCTAAGAAATAAGTTTTGTTCATGGAATCTACGTTTATGTTTAGGCACAGATAAAGAGTGGGGAAATTATTGATAGTGGTTTCAGATAGACGAGCGTTTTTCGTAAAAGTCAAGCAAGTGTGGACCATAGATTGGAGCACTAGTCACAAAAATAACGACAAAGCAGGGACAGGCTCGCAACGTCTCTTCTACGAAGTGTATTTTGAACCCTGTCAATGCAGGATAAGATATTTCTAGCAGCTTATGTTCAGATGTTACAACGTAGAGTTTATACACTCTTCATTAAAAATAGTGCCCATTTTATTTTAAATATAAAACTGATATACATGAAATAAATAAGTTCTAATAAATACTCAGAAAGTAATATGGTGTTACATAGTTCAATACAAATAATAAAACCATATTGTAAGAGAAAATATTTATTTTATGTATTTACTCTAGCACCTCTGGTTAGACAATATTATTTTTATCTGGTTTTCTTTCTTTTTCGAATGTTCGTTTTGATGACTTCGTCTGTTGGAAAAGAACTGCTGCAGATCGAGATTTCCACGTGTTTCTTTTTCATAGAATTACCAAAAAATATTATTATTATTATTATTATTATTATTATTATTATTATTAATATTATTATCATCATCATCATCATCATCATCATCGTGCTTGCTATTATTATCATTATTATTATAAATTTTAATGTCATTATTTTTATTATTTTTTATTATTGTAATTATTATTTTATTTTTTTTATATTAATATTACTATTTTATATTATTTCATTTTTATTTTGCTGTTTTTTTTAATCATTTTTATTATTGTTATTTTATTTATTATTATTATGATTTTTATTTTTTATAATTTCTGTTATAGTTATTTTTATTAGTATTAATGTTATTTTTCCTGTTATCATCATTACTATGATGTTTATTATTATGTTTATTAGTATTATTATTTTTATTAATGTTATTATTATTTTACATTTTTATTATTCTGTAATATTTTGTAATCTTATTTTATTATTATTATTATTATTATTATTAATATTCATTTTTTTTTAATGTTATGAATGTTTTATTACTTGTTTTATATTATTATTAAGTTCATTATTACTGTTTTAGTAATTATATATATTATATTATTAGTATTAATATATTTTATATTATTTTTATCTTTTAATATTATTATTGATATTAATAATATGTATAAAAATAATTTAGGAATGTGTTTAAATATTTACAGGTTGTTAACTTAACAAATAGAAAATAAACTAACTATAACCATAATAATGGAAATAAAATAAAATTGAAATTTAATCATTTTTATTGGTAATTAACTGACACATGAAACATTTCAATAAAAACAAAAAAAAACAGATATTAAGTAATTGCAAAATTTGAACAGAATGTATACTAAATCAAAATATAAATAAGTGAGAAATTGAACATGGATTACAAAAAAAATAGTAAAATGAGAACTACAAGTTTACGATTAAGCATAGCGTATTAATAAAGAGGAAAATTAAAATATTAGGTTAAGAATATAAAGGAATTCTTATAAAATAATGAGTTGATAAATGTGGCTAAAATCCAGTTATGTCCCTTAGGCTCTTTCGATACTATTGAATGTTACAGGAATAGTAAGAAACCGGAAAAGATATTTAACATTTAAATTAATTACATGAACAGCATGTACTGAAGATAAATGTTGACTAAAATAATTTAAAAAGCCTTTTTATTATAGTTTTTTCTTAATAAATAGCATGCAAAATGAAAAGAATCAACAAATATATCGTAACATGTAAATAAAGATTGAAACAAAACAAATGAATAATATTAATAGAGATTAAAAGTCATAATATTTGGATTAGGAAATAATAAAGTAAATAGATCAAAGAGGAAAACTAATTATAAAAATTATAAAAATACATTAAAATATTAAATAAATATAAAAATAGGAAATTGTAAAATTATCACTTAACAATAAGAAATACGAAAGTGGGATACTTACCTAATTAGAAGGTAAATAAAAAGAACTAACTAAATAAAGAGAAACGAGATGAATCAACTGCTTGATCGCTGTTGTACGGAATATGAATATGCTTATATATATATATATATATATATATATATATATATATATATATATGTGTGTGTGTGTGTGTGTGTGTGTGTGTGTATATATATATATATATATATATATATATATATATATATATATATATTTATATATATATGACAAATGTATTTTAGTGTCTGAAGAGTAGCTTTTTTGGAATATATTTAAATGATATAATGTTTTGATTTGTCCGAATGATTATGAAACAGTTGTAACACATATAGAAATACACCGTTTTAAGTTCCTTATTTTATATTTTGTTGTTTTGATTGTTGCGAAAATATATGCGTGCTCGATTATTAAAACTGATTATCATAAAGCTTGAAGAACTAAGTCAATTAATATTGACTTTGATATTATTGGTATATGAGCAATAGCGACATTTTGATATATAAAAATGATGGTTAAAAATATTATTATTATTATTATAATTAATAATAATAATAATAATAATAATAATAATAATAATAATAATAATAATATGTATATATAATATATAGAGAGGGAGAGAAAGAAAGAGAGAAAAATAAATGACAAAAAGTTATATTTAAAAATTCATTATGTTGACTATCTTGTAATTTATTTCTTTAATTCAGTTAATTTCTACAATTCTTGGCAGTATTTTTTCGTAGCGCAAAATCAATCACTTAATTATCATATCAATCAGTGAATCTATTACGCCCTTAACTCATCAGAAGAAATAGCAACAATCAATCCGTCAAAAGGAATTGAAGTGTGATTTGACATGATTAAAATCCGAAAATTGGAAGAGAGACAGCAAATACCTTTTTTTTTTCATTACGTCATATTGAATTTTTTGAATTTAAAAATTATCGTTCCTAAAACCATATGCGTTTTTAATGCTATCAGATCCCGTCATCAAGTACAACAAAGTAAGACCAAGTTAAAAATGAAAATAACATAGTGGCTATTGTGAAAATATGTAATAACCATACAGCAAATCGAAAAGTAAAAAATGTACACTGAAAACCAACACAAAGAAGACACGATAAGAAAAAATAAAGATTATTCACATTATATGGAAAACATGCAAGTTAACAATTAATTGTATTTTTTTTCAGTAGAAATGTTTAAAATACGAAAACAAAAGCTTCAAAATTTATTAATAATGAAATTCACCATTAAACAAATTGAAGAGATTTCAACTTATAGAACTATTTTTATCTTAACCTGTTTTAAAAAGATGTTGAAATTTAATATTTTAATACATACACTAAACAGAAGCAGAATGTTTAAAGAAAATTATTAAATTATTAAACAGAAGAATAAATAAGGAGATGAACACACACACACATACATACATACATATACATATATATATATATATATATATATATATATATATATATAAAGTGGTCTTATGATTTTGACCAGGACTATATATATATATATATATATATATATATATATATATATATATATATATATATATATATAGTCCTGGTCAAAATCATAAGACCACTTAAGAAAGTAAGCGTTTACGCATATTTTCGAATTTTTAATCAAACAAATGGTTGAAACCATTGCCAAAAGGGAAAATATGATGGAAAAAAATGAAATCTGCTTCATTCGAACCCTTAACCATTATCTAATAATTATTTTTGTTTTTGTGTCTTGCGATGAAATTAGGTTCTTTATGACAACTGGTGACGGTCAGTCCAGTGTAGACGTCGGGGAAGCTTTACAACACTTCCGGAAGCCAGAGTAGCATCAAAAGAATGCTATACTGAATGTTTGGTGGCTTGGGATTGATCTCATACATTACAATTTTTTTTTAATACAGGCGTTATTATTATTGCGGATAAGTACGGTCAACAAATGGATTAAATGTATGAGAAACTTCGACAACAAGGCCAAATATTAGTCAACAGAAAAGGTCTCATTCTCCTCCACGACAATGCCCGGTTTCACGTTGTTAAACCAACCCTGCAGAAGTTGAACAAATTGGGATACTAAACTTTGCATCATCCGTTATACTCTCCGGACCTCCCACCTACCGACTACCACTTTGTTAAGCATCTTGACAATTTTCTGCGTGATAAATACTTCACAAACCTAACCGATATCAAAAACGCCTTCAGCGACTTTATCGTCACTAGAACGCATGTTTTATTGAGAGCTGCACAGAACAACGCGATTAGAGCGTACAACATTAAAGCTAAAATATATAAAACCCAGGAAAACAGTAAATGTAGACTCTGCGTACAAAGAGACAAAATGGTGAACGACATAATCAATGAATGAAGCAGACTAGACAAAAACTAATCGACTGCGTGTGGAAAGCAGTGAACTGAGAATTTTGCAAACGATTACATTTAACAATACTACTTAATTACATAAAAATGTGCCGTATGATACAACTTTACATGTACATAATGCATAATAAATCATTTCATGTGTACATATTTGAAAAAAAAAAAGCAGAAAATCTAATAAACACGACCAGAATATTCAGCCAGGATATTCAGATAAAATTTAGAATAGAAATTCAGAATGAAAAAGGTTCGGAATGCATAGAGCTTTCTAAGCAAGAAGAGAAGATGGTATTGGGCGAATACGATACCTGTAAATATTTGTGCGGTGAAGAAGCAAAGGCCATCAAATTTGTAAAAATTAAATAAAAGATCAGAAAAGATGAGAAAACAAGAACTGCGTGTGGAAAACTTTACAAAGACTACATTTCAAACATTCCAATTAATGGAACACTCAGAAACAGAAAACAGTAAAACGAAAATAATTCTTTGTTACATGGAAGTACAAACAGATAAAGCAATGCAAGCAAGAAAGCCGAACATCATAATAATTAATTCGAAGATAATAAACTGCCAAATTATAGATTTTGCGACAGACCATAGACCACAGTGTAAAGATCATAAAGACGGAAAAACGAAGCAAATACGAAGAACTTCATAGAGATTGAAAGAGATACAAAACATGAAGTCAATATTATACCAATAATTGTAGGAGTACTAGCAACAGTACCGAGAAACTGAGAGAAAAGTCTAGGAAGAGTCAGAATCAAGAAGAAGATAGCGACTATACAGAGGACGGTGAAAACAGGTGAAATCTGAACCAAAAACTTCGAATGCGGAATCTCACACACAAACTAAAAATACTAAATAGCCACATGGGAAGTGCCACAGAAGTAAAGGAAAAAGTTGGAAAAAACACCACATGAACTCTAGCAAACTGAAATGTTACAAGATGAACCCCGCACAAAAAATGGAGTCAGGTCTGACTGCTACCACACGAAATATTCGCGAAGGGTTATGGAGGATTAAAGGGTCGATGAGAGAAAGCACTGTCCAGTTAACAACTAGATGATTGCGGAGAGTGCTAGTGCTTTGAGGAGGTCAGTTTCCACTTAAATTCTGGTGCAGACCAATGGCCATTGCCAACAAGTAATAAATGCTAAACGCCAGTTGCAATAATGCAATATCATTTACAATGGTTACCGAAAGTAGATAGAAAGAACTGGAATTTGAGAAGACTTATTGTCACCTAGACTCCACATGGTTATCATCAACGAGTAATCGCTGATAATGACTTCGGTGTGAGTGAGTATTACTTGAAATAATGAAATTGAGCAAATTAATAAATGTTGCAATACTGTATTTAAAGATGGCGGATCATTATTGGAAGAAGAAGAATGATTTCATTTACAAATAAAGTTCAATAATTTTGCATGAAAATCAATTCAGGAAAATAAAAAAAAACATAAACGATCAAAATTTACAAAATAAAAACATCCTGTGAGACTGTTTCATTATTACAAATGATTCTCTAACTGATAATTTGGTTTTCCAAATTTCAAATTTATAATGGGACAACTAACGAAAATTGATTTCTGAATTTTATCAGTTCTTTTTGTCAAATACGTCTTGATAAAATTATCATTTATTCCGAATTAATAATTTACTACAAAAAATCGATAATTCAAAAAATAATGACATTCGAATAGCGTAATTAATGTAACCCCCTCCAAAGAAGGGTTATAGCGACGACAAAAAAGACTCGTTTTCGATATTGTTCTTCTAGTGATCGTCTAGTGGGTTGGCTGAAACGGGTTGATACGATGTTCTTCGCAATGCCAGGCCAGAAGGAAATAAGCACTTTTAAGTGTTTTACCAAAAAGAGAAAATGAACACTCACGCCGGTTGCTTTTCAAAATTTGAATAATGTCAACAGATCAGTAACATTTGTGAAAAGAGCGGTGATAAAGATGAGGATGGGGAATAAATTAAAAAGAAAAACAAACATATTACAAAACTGTCAATGGCTCGGCCAGAGAATGAAGAGTTTTAGGAAGCCAAGTTTTTTCTTTTGAATTCATGTTCTTTTCTCTCTCTCTCTCTCTCTCTCTCTCTCTCTCTCTCTCTCTCTCTCTCTCTCTCTAAAGTTAGAAACATTTTGTGTCGTTTCGAGGGTTTGCTACGTTTTCATCAGGGAGAGTTTTGATTTCCGTTTTTCGAGAAAAGCTCTTTCTTTCAGAAAAGGTCACGTGGACCGAATCGAGCCTACTTCCAAGTTACTTTACTCAATGTGAACTCAACTGAACAAGGCTAGACTCACGTGCTGTAGTGTTACTCTCATCTCTCACGATCTGTCTGTCAGTCCCTCTATTTTTGTCTGCCTGTCTCTCTATCTGTCAGTCTGTTTTTCTCTCTCTCTCTCTCTCTCTCTCTCTCTCTCTATCGCCGTTTTTATGTGTCCGAAACCGCTCTGCATAGTTATTTATGCAGATCTGCGGGTGCTTAGCGGCCTGTGTTCTTCTTTCGATGGACAAACCAGCCTTTGCCATGAGTTATTAATTCCTTTAATTAATTTCCTTTTTGCATCAAATAAAACACATTTTTCAAATAAATTCCCTTTGACATCAAATAAAAGAATTTCTCAAATAAATTTCCTTCTATCCGCACGGCAAGAAGATTTTCTCTTAAGTCCCCCCTCCAAAAACACACAAATTTCACAAAACAACTCGTGTCTTTGATCAATTTGCGCTCTAGTACACATATTGCTAGTGCAAACATGGCACTTTGGTATTCTAGCAAATATATTGTCCTAGAGGCTGAATCTTTCAATGAGCAACGATTTCATTGATTTCAATGTCAATAAATGTATTAGAAGTGAGGAGCATTCGTTGATCCTCGTTCAATGTCTGCCAAAATCGAGTGTGTTGGCTAGTGATGTTATAAATTAAGCATTATATATATATTTATATATATATATATATATATATATATATATATATATATATATATACAGCCTTTGAGACTTTACATGACCGGTGGCCACAGTGGATTGAAAATTTCTTGGGGCGACTAAAAGTCGTAAATCACTCGCCCGCCAGTCTATAAAATTTCTTTAAATAAAGAAACGGGAAAAACTCATTTATTTTACGGCCGGCAAATATGCGGTGACTTAGAATGACCTATGTGTCATCACTTGTGAATTATTTCATCTCTAGCTGCGAGACCGTTGGAATATCGTATTGATAAAAGAGTGGTCACGCTAAAGGTCAACAAGAGGTCAAATTTACACATTCGACGTGTATTCAAAATGTCGCCTTCATTTAGCTCTCTGATTTTGAAATTTATTTGGAAAAAAATTCTTCGACGCTGCAACTACATACACTTCATGCTTACAAAAGTAAAGACGAACATTTGAAAGAGGAAAAAAACCCATCGTTCCGTCAAGCATCCGAAGAAATGATTTTTATTTCTATGGAACAATACTATGAATGATGTTATATAAAGAAACTGCTGTTGTATTTTAACGTTTTGTTGAATATTTACTGAAATGTTTGTAGTAATAAAATAGTTGGTCTACAAGAGTTAAACAAATATTTTCTTGTTAGATAATACACACGGTAATTTCTTGAATTGTAAAATTATTTCCTATTATTGACTGAAACAAAGACATAAAGTCGGACGAGTAAAAATATTTGGGAGCGAGTAAATTTCTCCTCACACAGACTGTATGTAAATTTCTCCTCACAAAGGCTGTATATATATATATATATATATATATATATATATATATATATATATATATATATATATATATATATATATTAAATGTAAGCATTATTCCAGCTATAAAGAACAAAAACACGGGAAAAGATGAAAAGAAAAAAAAGGGAAACAATAAGAACAGACAAAAACAGAAAAGAACAAAAAAGAAAAAAAGAAAGAAGGAAAATATTAAACAACTTGGAAATTAATATCAGTATTTTTAAGAGTAAATTAATGTAAATATAGAGAATTCAATTATAAAATAAATTAAGTAATAAAATTAATAATTATAATAATAATAGTAATAATAATAATAAATAATAATTATAATAATAAATAATAATAAAAATAAATAATAATAAATAATAATAATAAATAATAATAATAATAATAAATAATAATAATAATAAATAATAATATAAATAATAATAATGATAAATAATAATAATAAAAAATAAAAATAAAAATAAATAATAATAAATAATGATATTAAATAATAATAATAAATAATGATAAATAATGATAATAAATAATAATAATAAATAATAATAATAAATAATAATAAATAATAATAACAATAATAATAATAATAAATAATAATATAAATAATAAAAATATTAAATAATAATAATAATAATTAATAATAACAATAATAATAAATAAGAAGAAGAAAAGAAGAAGAAGAAAATTAGAAGAAGAAAAGAAGAAAGTTAGAAGAAGAAAGGAGAAAAGAAGAAGAAGAAGAAAAGTAGAAGAAGAAAAGTAGAAGAAAAAGAAGAAATAATAATGATAATAATAATAATAATAATAATAATAATAATAATAATAATAATAATAATAATAATAATAAATATATGGTATATTATTTAAGAATCTTTAAAAACTTGAAAAGGAATCGTTATTAGTCAAGAATAGAATTATTATAATTTTCCAAAAAATGGTATATTTCATATAAGAAAATTTAAGTTGAATTATTTAAAAAGAAATGATTATATTAATTTATTACAAGCCTTTGTATTTTGTAAACGTTTAGATAATTTGAGCCTTTATTATTCTAAGAAATCTATCGAGATTGAAGAATGCAAAATAATGATGGAAGTCTATAATAAATCATTTGTAATAAATTATTATTTAAAATGTATTTTGTTACAGTTTTCTTTTTTCATTTTAACATGCATGGGATGCTTGCAGCAGAACCAACAGATCGTTACGCCTGTATACGTGTGTATGCATTTTGTACGGCTTCTTTATGTATATACAATATATGGTGGACCCTCTCGTCGATTTCTTTTTTTTTTTTTAATTACATTTTCACCCCAAACAGGACACATTGCCACTTTGATGTAGGAGGCTACTATCAGGGACCTAAGTTTCAGGGGTATTATGCAGGGAGTTTAACGGCAAGATTTCTGTTCACATTACACTTGAACTTTTGCATGTCAGTACAGTGGGGAAGTAGGACACTGGAAGAGAATTCCAAAGCCTAGTAGTTCTGGAGAAGAAACTATGAGAGTAGAAGGCTTTCCTACGTCTAGGGATCTCTACTGTGTAGGGGTGGGACTTCACTGCTTGTCTGGTTTGTTGAGGGTGTTCACGTCGTGGGGGTACAAGTGCTTGTAGTTCGTCAGCGCATTCACCATTAAAATACTTGTAGAACAGGCAGAGGGATACAATACTTCGTCTATGAGACAGGGGCTGAAACTTAGATGACAGTTGGACCCTGTCCTGGAGCAAGAGACTAGTAGCAGATGCACCAGCCCAAATGTGACAGCAGTACTCAACACATGGGCGAATGACGGCTTTGTATAGATACAGGATACTTTCAGGCTTAAGTAACTTCCTAGCACGGTAGAGAGAGCCCACCTTCTTTGCAAAAGCCTTGGCAATGATCTCCATGTATCTATTCCAACTCATGTTTCCTGTGAATGTTAAGCCGATGATCTTGAAAGAAGTACTTTCAAGTAATGTATCTTTAGCTATAGCTATTGGTGGTTGGTAAGGTTTCATGTAATTATTAAAAGAAATGAGTTTTGTTTTAGTAGTGTTGAACGTTACCATCCATTTTTTATCCCATTCCACTACAGACTAAAGGTCTTCCTCTAGGGTTTCCGCTATTACCTTAGATATGTGCTCATTAGTTTTCCCCACGTGCCTGCTATAGAGCATGGTGTCCTCGGCAAATATACCCATCTTAAAGACAATTTTATAAGGTAAGTCATTTATGAATATCAGAAATAATAAAGGTCCAAGGATCGATCCCTGAGGTACACCCGCATTTATATAAAATATTTTGGATGTACGCCATCAAGGACAACCTGGATTCTTCTCTCATTTAGAAGGATTTAATTATGCTAAGCATTCGTCCAGTAATACCATAGCATTTTATTTTCATGAGAAAACCATTGTGCCATACCCTGTCAAAAGCCTTAAATATATCTAGGGCTACTGCTCTCCCCTTCCCTGCCTTATTCAGTGTTTGGTATAAACGTTCAGGGATTACAGTTAGAATATCTGCAGTACAACGGGCTTGCCTAAATCCATATTGTGGTCAAACAGAATATTAGCATCTGTAAGGAAATGGACTAGAGCTTGATTAATTAAGGACTCAAATATTTTTGTGAAAAGAGTGAGGAGACTAATTGGGTGAATCAGTTTACCAGCAGCCAGGAAAGCAAGATTTGTTCAGGCATTTGTTAAAGAGTTTAGAGAGAACTGGAGCTCAGTGGAATATTTTTTAATAGCACAGCCGGGATGAGATCAGGTCTACATGCTTTTGAGGTGTCTTGGTTTTTATTATATCATGTACTTGAGAAGGGGTGATTTTCAGATCGTCTCGTGTGGTTTCTGACCGCAGAGGAAAATCAGGGAGGGAATGGCTTGCTGGGTCCAATGATGAGTTTGAGGCAAACTGACGGGCAAGCATGTTAGCTTTCTCAGTTGTTGTGCAAAAAACCTCAGGATTGTTTGATAGTGGGAGTATTTTTGATTGCGCATTATTTACTACAATATTGTAGATTTTCCAGAAATCACGAGTTCCTAATTTTTGCGCTTCATTGCGTTTCCTGTCACTACTTCTTTCTTACAATTATTTTTAACTTCTATAAACTTTTGTCTGTTTGTACACGACTTCTGCTGGATAAGTTTACATCATGCATATTGCCTCTGAGCAATGGCAGCTGCGTAAGTAGAAGTAAACCATTGGGGAGAATAGTATTGGCTATACAACTTCCGTGTGCTTCAATAGCTGTTTTGAACCATTCCGTAGTCTCATTTGCACGCTGTTCTGCTGGAAGAGAAATGATATTTCCCCATGAGGCGTCTCTGATGTAATCTCTAATGGTATCCCAATCAGCTTTATTGTAGTACCTTGTCGTTTTGAGCAATGGCCCTTCAACTTGGAGTCGAGAGTTTAGAGTGATGTCTATCATTATCACAGCATGATCAGCATTCCCGAGCAGGCAATGAGCATTTGTTACACAAACCTCAGGAACTGTTATCTAAAAGTGAGGCTTGCTCGTCCTGGCGATCTTGGAGACGGGTCGGGAATGTTACTGTGTGGAGAAAGTGGCTACTAAGAATCAAGATGGCGCCCGCATGCGTTTATGTGGAAAAAAGTCTCGTAGAATCTCGGGGAATCTCGGAGAATCTCGTACCCTGATTCCATAAATAACGAGAAGAGAAAAGCGTGAAGAGAGACGAGTTTGAGTCACGAAAACGAACGGACGTGTGTAAAAGAAGAGGGAGAAGAAAAGAGTGTGGTGAACGAAACAAACAAGGACTCGGTTGAAAGTAGCGTTGTAACGAACACATACTGTCTCTGTCAAGAAATGGGATATAGCAAAATTATGGATGACGCTACCAGCTGTGTCAGTGTAGTTTGAGAAGTCAGGCCAATTTCTGTGGGCATTAAAGTAATCAAATACATGTATTTTGGCGCTAGTGTCAAGGGAGAGTGCAACATCTATGCTGTCAGAAATATAATTGATTATAGTACAGTCCTGGGTCAATGGAGAGCGATAAAGTAAGTACAGGTAGCTAACGCTACGTTATAAAGTTATTTTAAAGCACATGAAGGGCTGGTCACCTGATTCTAGTTTAGATTCCCTAGGCATGGGGAGGGTTCTTCGAATATAGATTGCGCTTGTATCTGTCAGAGTCCTTACGACAAAGTGGAAGATAATCAGACATGTTAAATATGTTAGATGGAATGGAGGAGTGCAAGTTAGTTCCACTTAGTGCGAATATATACGGGGAGTTTGCGAGGAGAAATGATTCTACATCATCTAAGTTAGTTCTAAATCCTCGGATATTTGTAAATACAAGACTCAAGGGAGAAGGCGAATTGTTTGAGTATGTGCCTGGTTTAAACGGTTTTTGAATTGAGCTGTCATTTCATTTTATTTCATAGTTTCAGATCTAGGATGAGGTGCTAGGCAAAACGGATGTGTATAGCTATTATCATGCAATACGAGTAGACCATCAGCCGGCTCCTCTTCCTCAGGAATGTGTCCTCGGGAATGCCCACCAGAGATGAGTGCAGGGTCTCTTTCCATGCGCGACATGGCACTACAAACATCCCGATATTATGCAACTGATGATAGAGCAGCTGCTCCAAGTACTACCAAAGAATTTTGGCTCCTGTACTGTCAGTGGAAACAGCAATTGTTATGTAATAGGTCGAACACAAGAAAGAAATAAGGTAAATCATATTGTAGACACGGTTTATACGAAGAGATGGTCAGCTGATCGGATCTGCATGTGAGTCATGTGATCAGGTTAGCTGAAGATCGATGAGTTGGAATTTGAACGTAAAGAAGAGTGGGCGGTTTAACAGGTCGCCCCCCCCTTTCACTGGGGTGGGAGCTAACGTGTGTGAAAATAGAGACCTAGAAGTAAACCACACAAGCAAAGATATTCTCTTTCCATTCTTCTGCGATCGACACCTGGAAAGTAAATAAAAACAATATAAAACCAATCGTTGTCTTGGAGTCAATGTGTTTCGTCCAAACAGGTTTCAGCCTCCCCTCCAAGAACAAGGCACATAAAGTTAAGGATTGTCCAGAAATACATGTATCACACACACACACGCACACACACACACACACACACACACACACACACGCACACGCACACACACACACACACACACACGCACACGCACACACACATATGAACAATTAGATATCAATATATCATAAATAGACAGCAACAACAATTCTAGGGTCCAAATAGTGAAGAAGCAACGACAGACATTTAGTGACATATATACACATTGGGATGAACCCTTCGTCCCAAGTACACATATCAACATTTAGATTTTCCCCTTTTATGGAAGCCCGATAATATTACACAACTAGCAACTGTCAAACTGGTACCCTCTAACCTGTCCGATAGGCGTGGCCCAGTCAAATCATGTTAGCATATATGGTAAACAAGCACCCCCAAGATGCCCAAGTGTAGGCGAAGGAAGTGAGGCAAATGTTGGGGACGGCATTCATTGCCCTAGTTAGGAAACAAGGCTAAGCACTGGGAGTCTCTGCTCCTGGCTAATAGGGAAAGAAGGGGTGTGGAAGCCGGGCGATAGACAGAGCCTATTTAATCCTTAAGCAGTTTAGGTTTGTAAACCGGTGATTTGATCAAGTCACCAGCTCTAGGGAGGTTGTTGTCCAGGACTGAGGAGACCTCCCTCCACTGTTTAGTGCCAAGACATATGAGGTCAGTGGCACAAGTTTACAAATCGGAGTTTTCCTTGTCCTAAATGGATGGATGATCTGATCAGATCTACGGGTTCATCAGCTCCCAGAGTGTTTTCCTCACGTCTGGTTTCAAAGTATGCTATGTCTCCGCATGGATAGTTTGGGTTAATAGAGTTAGTATCAAAGAGTTAGTATCTGCTTTGAAGTTATACTCCTCAGAATAGGATCAAGATTAGATGTGGTCAGGTTTTGAAAGGAGGTATCTATGAGTATGGAGTGTAGATTAAAGGTTAATATCTACTAGGGTTAAAAAAAGACTAATTGGAAAATTATAGTATAACGGTTAGGTTCCGTTTCGAAATGTGCTTTAGGTGTTAGTTTTCATATAAAGATAATCACCAGTACGTTTTCCATCTAAGTGAATGAAAGATATAGTTTGCTAGTTAATATAGATCACTTATAGTCTGGGCACAAAATGTGGCTAATAGGTATCTATTTTCTAGATATTCTATAGAGTATAAATATAGGTTAAGCTAATGCAATAGAAATCTATAGATATTTAGTATTTATCGATTTTTAAAAGGTTGGCCTACTATTGTGTAGGACCGAAAGCAAAAGAACCCTCCCAAGATACGTGCAAAGTATGTGATTTTATATCAGCTTGGGGAGAAGAGCAATTATTTTTGTCTACTTGGAACAGGAGAGATGATATACATACAAGAATACATCATTAATATATAATATAGATATACAGGGATTAGGAGAGGTTTTCGGAGTATAAGGGTTTGTAACGTTTTCATGCAACACAGACACCGTCAGACGTCTTGGAGGCAAAGTATTATCCATTTAGAAATACCATTTGTGCCAGTTATTTTAGTAACATACATCAGTAACAATATACATGTGGCCAGTATAGGCCTTATATTTAAACATTACACTTAGTCATAGAATGAGAAATTATGATTTCCAAAAAGGAGGGTAGCAGAACAAGTAAATAAGGACATCAAAACAGGTTTAGTGAATAAGCAATAACTTTGTATTTTATATTTACAATTGCTTCCTATGCATTGGTAATTACAATAGGCTTGTTCACCACGAAAGTTGCGATTACACGTTTCATTCAGTAAGGTTTCTATTTCTTTTCAGCCTGTCGTCAGCACCGAGTGGTCTTTGATATTTATGAACATTTGTATTTTATTTAATTACTAGTATTTCAGCCCGGCGTTGCCCGGGTGTTTGAAGGTGTATTTTGAGCAAAAAATTTTTAAAAAGCGGTCAATTTTCTTTTAATTTGGCCTCTATTATGACCCCTTAAAATGTATTGTTTTGGGTTCAAATCAAGTTATTAAGTTAGATCAAGTGTTTAGACCCAAAATTGACGGGGAAGTTTGGTAGAGTTCTCAAAGGTCAAATCGTTGAACGTGGACCCCTTAACAGCCAAATTTCTGGCCAAAAACTGATTACAAAGATTTTCCCAAATCTCAGTACACTGTATATCAAATTTCGAGTCTGTAGACTGAAAATTAACAGAGTTATTGCGTGGAAAAATGTACACACACGCGCGCACACACACACACACACGTTAAATTTTATATATATAATAGATATATCTTAGGAGATAAAGATGGAAAAATTAGATTTAAGTGCATTAACCAATAATGTTATATAGGAGTCTTAGTGAGTCTTTTATTAAGAGAGAGTTTGTCGATGAGTTTTAGAGAGAGAGAGAGAGAGAGAGAGAGAGAGACGTATGAGATATTGTTCGTGTTATAAAGAATGTTGTTGTTTCTGTTATGAAGATTCATATATATTAAAATGTTCATTCTTAGAATTGTAATGGAAGCTCTTTGAGTGAGGAGATAGTGTTCACTGTTCAGACAGTCTTAGTGTTCATATTGTGTATGTAAAGACGTGTATGTAAAGACATTTTATAACACAGATATATAGACATATAATAACAATTTTCACTTTACCTTTTGGTAGAATTACAACACAAAGAGGGCGTTTATAAAAACACATGATGGGTTTATTTCTTCTCACGACCGGCCGTGGTTTTCTGAGTCAAGAATTCAAAGCTTCACATTCTAAGTTTCAAAAGTGACCGTCTCGCTTCTAGACGTTCGAATGTCCATGTCTGGACTGTCGTCTGTCGTCCTCAGACTCTCTCTGACTCTCTCTCTCTCTCTCTCAGTTTCTCCTCCCAGTTCTCTCTTAAGTTTCTAACTATATCTAGAACTTCCCATTTTCCATAACGTCATACACATGTTAAAACATGTGTCTTCTTTCACGTGTTCTCGAAATGCGTGTCCAAAACTTTTTCCTTTGTTTACAAAAGGTATTTTAACCTATATTCTCAGTAACCTATATTTCCAATATGTTAAAAACATGTTTATTAAATTATTCTATAGTTGCATTCCTATATTGAATTTTTCATAACAGAATTGACAACGCACATTCTTTTCTTGAAACTATTTTATCTCTAAGCTAAACAATGGTTTGTTTTAAATTCCATTTTCTAATTCTCTCTCGTAATCTATTTCTAAACCTAATTTACGAGGTTCGAATTTCGTCTATTCTATTTCATTTTCATTTTAACTAAATCTCTCTATTTTTATACTTACATGAAAAGGGGACAGCCCTTATCATGTAACAATAGTTTTAAAATAGTCTAAGCCAATCAGAGTGAATATAAGTAGCATGCAAACAAAGCAATTAATTCTTGTGGAGGAAATATAGAAATATATGACCTAGGTTATAAAAAATATAAATATATGACCTAGGTTATAAAAAATAGAAATGTATGACCTAGGTTATAAAAAATAGAAATATATGACCTAGGTTATAAAAAATAGAAATATATGACCTAGGTTATAAAAAATAGAAATATATGACCTAGGTTATAAAAAATAGAAATGTATGACCTAGGTTATAAAAAATAGAAATATATGACCTAGGTTATAAAAAATAGAAATATATGACCTAGGTTTGCAAAACTGATGAATCGGTTAATGTCATTAAGTAAGTAAGTTGTCGATAGTGACCCGGGAGGCTTCTCTGCTTCAGTGTTTCAGCGCAATGTCTAAAACAAAACAAAAAAACTCTTTATAGTCTTCACTCCCAGATGGGTTACCTGGTAAATTTACAAGTTCTACGGAACAATCACACTAGAAT
This sequence comes from Euprymna scolopes, assembly GCF_053919585.1. NCBI lineage: Eukaryota > Metazoa > Mollusca > Cephalopoda > Sepiida > Sepiolidae > Euprymna > Euprymna scolopes. The sequence goes on from NC_136491.1 coordinate 158,378,632, forward strand.
AGGTAAGTTGTGTGTCGGAGTTCCAGACCAGGCTTATCATCGCATGGCTTGTAAGATATAAGTATCATACTTAAATATCATACTTAAATATCATGCTTAAATATCATACTTAAATATCATGCTTAAATATCATACTTAAATATCATACTTAAATATCATACTTAAATATCATGCTTAAATATTATACTTAAATATCATACTTAAATATCATGCTTAAATATCATACTTAAATACCATGCTTAAATATAATACTTAAATATCATACTTAAATATCATACTTTCGACGTATGAAGGATACACCTCCATCTTTCGACGTATGAGATTCCGCCACAACAGTTAAGTTGCTCGGAAATCCACACGTGATTTGTTTATAGTGGTGAAGTTATTGAGCAGTACCAACCACACATTTTGGTACAACTGCCAATCTCAGTCGATGCAATGGCTGACACAACAAAGAGCAGACAGAAGTCCCCAGGTTTTTATATCGAGTTTTTCATTCTCTTTGATGCATGTCTTAACGAAGACTGGGAGTGCATCTCGCCCAGTGAATTTGACATTTTTATGCATCCGCGCGATACATACAGTGCCTAGCCTTTCCAAATGCTCACCCATTTGGTACTGGCCAGGCTCATTGTTGTTAACTTTAGTGATATGGCGAGAACCGGTGTGTCAACATGATTATGCCGTATATATATAATGCTCTACCTGGTTAAGAGGAGCATTTTTTCATTTTGCCTCTTACTTTTTTCGTTATTCTTTTTCTTATATTTATTTTTCTATTTTACTTTCCACTAATTTTTTAGTTTTTAATTTTGATTTTGATTTTCTGCACTGTTTACTCCCTTCCTTGCTTTCATTTCTAATTCATACAGTATAATTAAGTCGATTTTATTTGGTAGAGAACCGCAGCAGCAGTGAGATATCTACTGGATCGGTAGAACGATCCCACCATTTTTCCAGTAGCCTTGGCAGCAGACTTAATGTACGTGTTCCATTTCAGATCAGGAGTAAAGGTCAGACCCATAAGTTTGTCAAAACATGGAAGCTTACTAAGACGAGAGCCATTGATTTCAATTGATGCCAAATGGGGATCAAAGTGTTGATGAGTAAAGATAGAAGCTTGGTTTTAGATGCATTAAAAGTCATCGGCCATCTCTTTTTCATAATTGCACCACGTGATCAAGAGCAGAAGAGAGAGGATGAGAGAGAACTTGGTCATTTAGGGCCTTTGATGTGTTGCCATTGATGGTATTGTCGTCAACATACATGTCTACGAATGATCTTAGGATGTGATTTAGACGATCATTAATGTAGATCAGGAAGAGCGTTTGATCCAGGGTTGACCTCCGAGGGACTCCGGCATTAATATTGTAAGCTTCTGATTTCTGCCCATCAACCACTACTCTGATGGATCTATCAGAGAGAAATGATTTAAAAATTAAAGACATTCCCAGCTATACCTAAGCTGGCGATTTTGTGAAGTAGCCCTTTATGCCATACCCTATCAAAGACCTTTGATATGTCAAGGGAAATTGCCCTACAGAGGAAGCCAAAATCAAGAGATTCGCTAATCCTATAACCGTTAGCACAGCTGCTGTAGATCAAGCAGAATGAAACCATACTGCATGTCACTAAGAAGGTTATTTATGTTGAAATGGTTGACTACTTTTCTATTTAACACAGATTCCAGCAATTTACTCATGACGCACAGGAGACTTAATGGGCCTGTACTGAATGGGAGATGGCCGATCACTGTAATTCTGAAATACAAGCATACTAATGAGGTTTTCCAGGGTGCTGGGAAGCAATTCTCTTTAAAACAACGCTTGAATAGTTTTGTAAGTATGGAAGCTAGTTCTAGTTGAAGCTTTTTCAGCACTATAATTAGAATGCTGTCAGGGCTAGTTGCTTTACTGGGATCAAGGTTTTTGATTAGCTTGGAAACAGCATGCACAGTTATTTGTATGTCGCATAGCGTGTTTTCTGATACAGAAGGCATTGGTCACATAGTGTAGAATTAGCTGCAAAGTTTTTGGCAAAGAGTTTGACTTTGTCTGATTCTGACGAGCTTACCTCATGGCAATTGATGATATTTGTTCTATTCAGAACCCTGTTTGCTATTTGCTAAAACTGATGAGAACCAAGCCGTTGCTCAGCTACTCTGGAATAACGGACTGAGCATACAACTCTATCGCGTTCTTTATTACTCTTTCACGTTGTTGGCAGTCCTGAAAGTGGCTTTAGTCTCAGTGCATCTATTACGTTGGAAGCAATGTAAAAAGTGGTTTCTGTGCGCAATGGCAGCAGCACATTCTGGAGAGAACCATGGCTGGCTGTTAGGTTTTTGCTGGAACTTTTTGAAAGGTATGAATCGGTCTATACGTAGAATGAAGCATTTAGTCAGGTCTGATACCATAAAGGACACATTCTATTTAAGCATGGAGCGTGGAGTTAGATCTGATATAAATATACGGAAGAATTTTAGAAATCTTTATATAATAAATACGAAACAATGAATTAATTTGATTGTATGTTATCGCCCTCTCCACTTTAACAATGCACATGCACGAGACACAATACACACAATACACATACACATACACCAGACACAATTCGCATACACTTGACACTATATACATACACATACACTAGGCACAGAGGTTTAAAAGGACAAGTTGGCATGAAGATACTAAAACCTTCAAGTAAACTCGGACAAAATATTTCAAATCAAATAATATCGGGAGTTCAAATAAGATTCGTCAGTATCACTAATTCACATTGGTTTACGCGATAAATGTTGTACCCTCTTCAAATGGTTCAAATAACAGCAGCAAAACCAATAGACGAAAACAATATATACGATTGTTTACTTGAGAGATGAAAATAAAGATCTTAATTTTGTTACTAACTCAACGTGTGAGAGATAAAGGAGAACTTAAATATGTGAATGTCTTTGCATCTCATATATAAATTAAGTGTAAGCTCCAAAATTCCAGGATTTCTGACAACGTCGACTGAACTAAAGTAAAACAACCAGAAAGCAATTTCGTTGTTTCACAACTCATCATGGTGACTAGACATAGCGAATGTATAAATCCCGGAATTCGAATATATGTTTGTTTTCATGAAACGACATCTCTACACAAAATATCAAATTTTCCATAGAAAATTTCGTTTATTGCTTTCAGATATTGTCTGTTATTGATTTCTTCGGAAATATTTAATGACAGCCATTTTCTCTTTATTGTGAATCATGCGCATAAATCATTTGAATTTTGTATGAGGAATGTCATCCGTTAAGATAGCAGATAATGCAGAATCATTTTTAATAAAGCATTTGTTGATTAGCGACTTTTTGTGATTTTGTGTGTTTATTCATATTTTTGTTGAAAATGTTCACTTTCAGCTCCAACGGCACAGATTCCTTAATTTATTACACAATTATTTAGAAAGTTCTTCGACCAAATGTCTGTAACAACGTTTTCCTGCTTTCCAACTGACTACAATATGGTCGTCTTCAAGTCTAACATAAACAAGTTCTTGATGAGCCCTTCCCCTTAAATAATCCAATTTACCAAATTTCCACTAATAACGATTACTACAATATTATCCCATTGACTATTGTAAACTAATTAACCCTTATCTTCGAGAATTGCAAATATTTTCAAATTTTCACCATTAAGGAATTCGTATTTCTTTCACCGTAATCTTTTTTAAAAATAATCACATAAGATCTCCGCTGTTATTTTAATACAACAATAACAACGATGATGATCTGCGTTATTTCCTTCAAAATTGTAAATATTTTCAAACTTGAACAAGCTATGGTCAAATAGCCCCATTGCTTGTGGATGCCTTGGGAAATGCAAAGGCTTAGGTAGTAAAACCCGACAAAAAAATTGGTTTGAAGTCCCAATAGGTGGAAGAACTGCAACACCTTTTCGGTAACTTTTGTAGCTGAGCTGTCTCCAACCGTATTGGCTTGCCTTTCTGTCGGGCTTTTTCTGCAACACAAAGAGGGACACATTGGTAACTGGGTGAATTTAGGTCTACTTATCACCCAGGTCTGCATCTGAAGAGGCAACTCCAGCTTCGACTCTATAGCCATAGCAGACGTTATAGTGCATCAGATGCAGAAATTCATTGTCTTACGAGAAATACGGTCATCATCATCATCATCATCATCATCATCATCATCATCATCATCAAAATGAAAGCAACCATAATGCAATGTAAATACATTGCTCCCATTATAATTTTGCATCTTTTGATTTCAATAGATTTTTTTCTGTTTACAAAATAGGGAGATTAGCATACTTTTAGCGGGAGGTGACTGTAGTCAAGTGATTAACGACACGGACCGACGATGTGGATTTTCCAAGTTCGATTCCAATTGCTTCCACAACATCAGTTTCAATTAGGATGTCGACAACCTTCCATGATTACCCAATCTCTTTGTAAAAAGACTTCTGTCTAGAAAAATATCGGAGAACTCAATGCCAACAATAGAATAATCCAATCTTCGTATCTTGATCTTATATGAATGAATAAATATACTATTTCTTTATTAATAATTCTGAACCCCCAATTATTTAATATTTAATATGCCATAGTGCATATTGAAATCAAATCTTAAATATTTAAATTAATACAATTCTATATAAAGAAAACTATAGTGTTATGCATGTGTCTGTAAATATTTAACCGATAAACTTTTAAACTACTGGTCACATAACACTGAAATTAACAGGAAATAGTAACCATAAACCAAGGATGTTTTCTAAAAAAATAAATCTTTTTTGATGAATAATTTGAAATTCAAACCGATCGTTTAAACTTGCAGATATATTTTTATTCCTTCTATGCGTTAAGAAAAATTAAAAGTAGTTTGAAGTGGTTCAATTTAAAATCTTTCGTTTATCTGACGAATCTAAAAAAATATTGAACATGTTTTGGTTTCAATTCTAGCTGATGGCATCAAGTCATTTTTTTTACTTTTGATTTCAGCATTAAATATTAGATAATTGGTTCTGTAATAATAAGCAGGTAATCTACATAAATTAAAATGCATTAAACGTATTTGACGACCGGGCAAAGCCGGATGCCCCACGCTAATCATAAATAATTCTATTTCATTCGAGTATTCCGCTTTTTTCTTCAAATTTGCATAAAGCTTTTGTAAATAATATTATATTTTACTTAATAATAATTATTTTTTTTTTACATAGGCATCATCACTTATCAAGGTCAAGAACCCACTCGAGGATAAGGGTCAAAGAGTGTACAGTAAAAATTGGACAATATAGTAATCGTTAGTAATGGAAATTCCGTAAATTTGTTAACTTATATGGAAAGGCTAATCAAAACTTGTTTACGTTAGACTTGAAGGCAACCATATTGTAGTCAGCTGGAAAGCAGAAAAACGGAAGACAATTCCATAGGCGTGCAGTTCTAAGAAAGAAGCTTTGTTCATGGGATCTACGTTTAGGTTTAGACACAGATAAAGAGTGGGTGAAATTAGTGATAGTGTTTTTTGCTAGACGGGTGTTTCATGTGAAAGTTTGGCGAGGGGGTGGACCATAGATTGGAGCTCAGCCGAACGCTTGCCATGAAAATAACGATAAAGCAGAGACAAACTCGCAACATCTCTTCTGTGAGATAGAGGTTGCAGGGAAGAGAAAAGGACATCCCCTACGAGGCTACGAAGTTTATTTTGAACTCTATCAAGGCAGGATAAGTCCTTTCTAGCAGCTCCTGCCCAAATGTGGCAACATTACTCCATCCTTGGACGTACCCGGCTCTTATATAGATAGAAAATTGCATCAGCAGTGAGATATCTACTGGATCGATAGAAGGATGCCATCATGTTTCCAGCGGCCTTGGCAACGGATTTAATGTATGTGTTCCATTTAAGATCAGGAGTAATGGTCAAGCCCAGAAGCTTTATGTATCTTTAACATTTCAAATATTTTGTTTGAATTTGCTTACAGTTTTTTTAATTGCCCATCTGCGTTTAATTCTCTATCATTATAATTAATTGCGTCTTCGTACATTCGTCATCTTTCACTTAATAATACGTGAAGAATTTCCAAAGCTTTTCAACATACGCGTGTAAATGAATAGATAATGGTGGAGAGAAACAGTAGAACAGTGTCCTCTCAATTTCTCGATATTTGTTTCGTTATGGACGGCAAAAAAAAACGGGAAATAAAAACCGGTTCTCTAGAATGTTGTTTAGTTTGTAAAAGTTTTTGTTATGTTCTTCTTTTACATAAGAATGCAACTGGGCTCCAATGTCTTCTTTAAAGACATTTCCTTATGAAAGAACCGTTGTTCGTTTTTTATTTTTTTTTTATTGTATGGTTGTTGTAATGTCAGATGCTTTGCCGAGCTCTAATCTCCTCGCCAGAGCCCCTTTCTCATAAAAGACAATTTCTAGTCTTTACTTTATCGGTATTTCTATAGTAGTTGCTCGACTGAACTCTAATCTTTTCTCAAGAGCCCCTTTCTCACATAAGACATTTGATTATTTTCTTTATATCATTGTTTTCCTGATAGATGCTCGACTGAATTTTTTGCGGCCTTTACCTCATAGAAGAGACATGCAATCGAAATCGGTCTAGAAAAGACATGAGGTCATGAGAAACTTAAAGATACTAGTTCAGGATCAAAATTACCAAACGAAAAGAGTAGATTCCAACTCGTTGAAACAGTAATTCTTCTACTTTTGTCAGATGTATCCTTTGTAGAATTTAACGACTAAAGGACAATATGAGGGAAGCAAGAATTTCAAGGTTGCCGAACGGAAACGCACGGTTCACTTTCTATTCCACCTTTACTCTACTCTATCCGTATTTCCCTGGTTGGTGATCGACTGAACTCCCCATTCACAGTAGGAAATCTTACTGTTACTGTCAATGAACAAAAAAATCCATTTTTTTCGTTGCTTACCAAAAACGAAGCATGATTTCCAGAAATAGAATTTATTTCCGAGAACTTCCCGACTTATTTCTGTATTTGCAGACTGTAATCCTCATCTTCATAGTTGTTATTGTTTCACCACGTTTCGGCATACTATTCCTCTGGCCTTCTTCAGGTGGTTATTCACGACGAGATAGGAATGTTGCTTTCCATAGTTGTCGTCTGGTCATGTTTTGCCAACTAATCCTCTGGCCTGATTTGAGTAGGATAGAAACCGCTATAATCAGGCAATATTCACATGCAACCGTAGACATTCAACTCTTCTATCCACTGTGCTGCAGGCACCGAACGGCGATCAATGTTGTATTTTTTTAGTCTTATAAATCCGAGTCTTTGTTCTTATCAGGTCTTCAATCGTCTGGTTCGTACAGAATGGTTATTTTTATTGGAATCCGTTGAGATGGGTAGTTTTTATATTTATTTATTTATTTGCGGACTATTATCCTCATATTGCTTATTGTTTCACCAAACACACACACAAGAATGCAACATTACGGGATAACTGTTACCCCTAAGTCGCCCACGATCTTTAATACGCAGTAATACATCCTTAAAGAAATGCACATACAAAAAAATAAAATATGTATATATATATATATATATATATATATATATATATATATATATAACTTCCCAACTGATGAACACATTACTACGGGACTGTGTCACTACTGAATGCAGCATGGTCGTCTTAAAGTCCAATATCAGAAATACGTCCCGTTGAGTAAACAAATGCTATTATCAGAAAAAAAAGGTTTTCATCATCTCATAGTACTGTTCGTTGTTTTAAATAATCGCATTGACCCATGGATGTTAGTTTTTATCAATTGTCGTCAATTAAAATATTTAAAAAAATGCATATCAACCCATTTTTAACGTCGAAGTGCAATAATACTCACTCATCATGTGCGATTATTTAACATCCCACAACAACAACAAAGCATAATGCCACGTGAATGTCAGCGGCTACTATTTGGGACTCTGTATGCAAGGGATTCTGTATGCGAGACGTTTGTTTGCGTTACATCTGCAGTCAGAAAAGCAGTAAACACGAAGGGAAGTTCAAAGACTAGAAGCCTGAGGGAAGAAACTGTTTTAGTATAAAGCGTTTCTGCATCTAAGGACATCTACAGTGAAGGGTTGAGATTTTGCTGCTAGACGCGTTTTTGTGGGGGGGGAATATTTTGGCCAACTCATTCTCTGGAATTCTTCATGGGATTAACTGTGGCGGGATAGGACTGCTGAGTCTTGTAATGTATCCCTAGTAATTACTGCCTTCCATAGTTGTTGTTTTCTTACCACATTTTAGCCAACTAATTCTCTGGAATGCTTTGGGTAGGATTAAAACCATCATCTTCAGCCAATGCTCACGTGGAATCGTGGAGACTTAACGCCTCTATCCACTGCCCAATGGGCCCCGAAACAATAAAAAAAATATGAACATAAGGATAACAGTCCGCAAATAAACTTCAGCGTATTAATTTATAATTTCGATACACTGGAAGGAATATACGAATGATCACGTTACACGTTGTGTTAGTTGAAAAAAGTTGCAGGAAATCATTTGCTACGGGAAGTAACTCTTTGTGAAGCGAATCCGGATGTAAAATCCTTAGTTTAATAGAGTGAATATCTGATTGGCTTAGCGGTCTGTGACGTATAGTTATTTCCCGACGGGGAAAATTTCGATACATCGTTTAGACGAGAAAATGGATTGTGTTTGATACATCAGATTATTTTAAAAGGCTAACAGTTATTCGTCATAGCTTGATTTCTCGCTCAGAAAATATTGATCTTTCTGACCGTCCTTACTGTAATAAATTAATAGTATTTAAACATGAAAAGGGAAAAGTAACTTGCTTGAAGATTTGTTGGTAAATAAATATGTAACTGTTTAAGAAGGCTCTGAGCAATGCAGAACACCAGGTATTGAAATATGATATAAGAACAAAACAGACAAACAAACGGTCTTATTGATTTTATAAATCTTCGTATATCTATTTTTTTCAAAATCAATCACATATATAAATCAATAAATATCGACCTCTTCTGTAATATAACTAGAATGGAAGATGTTTTTGATATTTCGAGAATAAATGCCTCTTTTTCAATAATAAAACAAGTAAAAAAATGCGGTATAAATAATACTTTTCCTTCTGGGAATATTTGCTACAATGATATAATAATTTAATAGAATCCGTTAAGTTTTAGCTCTATTTGTGTCATCGTGATTGAAATATGTGCGTGCCAATATAGTTGCTTTACATTGAACGCACTTGTTTGAGTTCTAATGGACTGCTGTTTATATAATTTTAACCTTTTGTAGCTTGGGGATCTAACGGTTATGCTGATTATAAGAAAAAGGTCAAACAGTTTTGACTACATAGTTATAGAGGACTACGTGAGTGTGACAAGCTCCATTCCAATTGCTTCCACGTCTTATTAAAGACGATGTGGCTGTTTGCAGTTTGATTCCAATTGCTTCCACAGTTTCAATTGGGATGTTGGCAACCTTCCTTAAGTACCCAATGTTTTTCTAGAAACAACGCCAACAAGAAAATAATTCGATCCATATCATATGAATATACAACGTTCATTTATATAAAAATCTATATATTTATATACTATTAATAAAATTCCTAATGTATATTTATTAAGTGTGTGTGTGTATATATACCAATAAAACTTTTAAACGAATGCACCAAATCGAAAAATTCTTTTTTCCCCTTAAAGGTGTGAGTCCCTAGATTGTCCTTAAATATATATGGTTCGTAAGGAACAACGCCGAGTCACACAAAAAGGCCGAAACAAGGATTTTTGGGGCCGTTTCGTGCAATTGTCGAAAAAGTTACCTGCCCATGTCAACAGAATTGAGAAATGTCTGTATACAGTCGTGGTAACATCTTTCGGCATACGGACAGGACTTGTGGCGCAATGGATCTTGGTTTGAACGTGTGGAACAACTTCGAATCGGTTTTAGGATGTAAGAATAGCTGAAAGGAACCAAAATTGAAACAATTGACATTAAACAAGCGTAAATCAGCTGAAAATGTTACTCTACGCATGCGCAAATATACATTTATAGGTTAAACAACGCAATTTTTGCGGTTTGGGGATGCGTATGAATTTATGGCAGACGGTATAAGATAAATCTGGCGAGCTTTGTGTTTTGATTTCAATTCTAGCTGATGCCATCATATATATATATATATAAATATATATATATATATATATATATATATATATATATATATATATATATATATATATATATATACTAGGAGGTCACATTGTGTTGTCCGGTAATAAGATACGCTTAAATGTAAATTTCGTATTTATTATTATAGACAATTCTCTATCGATTATTATGTAGTAGCTAATATATAGTAGTTATTTCAAAAGTAAAAATTGACTTGTGTGCAATGAAATAAATCGAAACCCAAAAATATAGTTTTACGGACTTATTCGTTAGCATGTGACCTAAATCCATACGCAGTGAAATCTGAAAAAGAATCCTTGTTTAACTATTATTTTTAATTAATTAATATTAAGAAAAATACGTGTATGGTCGACTTACGTAAAGCCAAGTTCAATGTTTTTTTTTTCTAATTTCACACCTAAGTAGTTATTTTGCGACTAGAAACCAAATCTAAAGTGTGCTACATGTCCAAATTCTCTATATATCAAATTTTTACTCTATAGATTAAATATACAGAGACGAGTTTGATAGAGACTTTTAGCACACTCACACACCAATAAGATCACTTCGTTAAGACATGTATCTAAGAAAATTTAAAACTCTGATGTAAAAACCTGGGGACTTTTGCCTCCTATGTGTTGTATCAGTCATTGTACCGACTGAGATTAGCAGTTGTACCAAAATGTGTGGTTGGTTTTGCACAATAACTTCACCACTATAAACAAATCACGTGTTGATTTTTGAGCAACTTAGCTGTTGTGGTGGAATCTCACACGTCAAAAGTATGATATTTAAGCATTATATTTAAACATGATATTTAAGTATGATATTGAAGTATGATATTTAAGTATGATATTTAAGCATGATATTTAAGCATGATATTTAAGTATGATATTTAAGTATGATATTTAAGCATGATATTTAAGTATGATATTTAAGTATGATATTTAAGCATGATATTTAAGCATGATATTTAAGTATGATATTTAAGCATGATATTTAAGCATGATATTTAAGTATGATATTTAAGTATGATATTTATTATCTTACAAGCCACGCAAGTGCGCTTATAAGCCTGCTCTGGAACTCCGACTTACCTATTTTAGTGTGATTGTTCCGTAGACTTCGTAAATTTACCAGGTAACCCATCTGGGAGTGAAGATTATAATGAGTTTTTTTTTTGTTTTAGACATTGCGCTGGAACACTGAAGCAGGGAAGCCTCCCGGGTCACTATCGACAACCTACATACGTGATGACACTAACCGATTCACCAGTTTTGCAAACCTAGGTCGCCTAAGGAGTAGATTCCGATCGATAAGTCGGGTACACTTGCAATATGTGAGATTTACTTGAGTCAGTCTGTGTCTGATCTTTGTCCCTGACGAGCCGCAACTCCCCTTTCTATATTTCTTCCACAAGGACTAATTGCTTTTTTTGCATGCTACTTATATTCACTTGATTGGCTTAGACTATTTTAAAACTGTTGGTTAATGCACTTAAGTCTAATTTTTTCCATCTTTATCTTCTAAGATATATAATTAAATAAACTACAAATTTCTATAAATATCAAAAACCATTCGGTGCTGACGACAGGCTGAAAGGAAATAGAAACCTAAATGAATAAAACGCGTAATCGCAACTTTTGTGGTAAACAAACCTCTTTTAATTACCACTGCTAAGGAAGAAATTATTAATATAAAATACAAAGTCATTGCTTATTCAGCAAACCTGTTTTTCTCTCCTTATTTACTTATACTGCTTCCATTTTTTAGGGGGGGGATCATAATTTATCATTCTATGACCAAGTGTAATGTTTAAATATAAGGCCTATACTGGCCACATGTATATTGTTACTGATGTATGTTACTAAAATAACTGGCACAAATTTTATGTTATGTCTGCTTTAAAATGATAATAATTTGTCTCCAAGAGTCCTGCCTGTGTCTGTTTTCCATTAAAACGTTACAAACTCTTATACTCCGAAACCCTCGTCTAATCCCTGTATATATATAGTGTATATTAATGCTGTATGCTTGTAATTATATTATCTCTCCTGTTCCAAGTGGAAAAAAAAACAACTGCTCTGCTTCTGACGCACGCCTATGTCAGGGATTGCTTTCTTAGAGTCTAAAATCGCTAATCCAGGTCTTAAATGCACAAATTGAAAAAATAAATAATGAAACTTGCAAAAGTCTAATGTATTAAAATGATTTTTATTTCAATTTTAGATTTTAATTCCTTGTGTGCCTTCGTATTTTATTGACTGAATTCAATCAAATAGTCTTTCTTGCTACAATTCGAAAGTTTCTAAAGTTTCGTAACAATACATTCTCCATCAATTTAAATGTTTTCTCATTGATATACACGACTAGACATAACTAGTCCTGCACATTTTTTATTTTTAAACGGAAAAAATAAAAATAAAACTATCCAACTCTTGAATCGACAACGCCATTTCTCAAAAACCCTACTCTCGAATCCTTAGTTTAAATTCTCTATACGACGAGGACAGTTTTCAAAGAGTCCGAATCTCGAATCCTTATTTGTCACTGAGTCTCGTTGGCAATGACCATCGGTTATCACTTGCATGTAGGTGGCAATAAGCCTCCCCAAGGTCCTAATCATCCAGTTAAGGTCTGATTAGTTTTTTCGCTCCTCTATCTTTCCATTTTCTCAGATTCTCCTCGACATTATTATTATTATTATTATTATTATTATTATTATTATTAATCCCGGTCGTAGTTGGTACACTGGGAGTAGTATCAAGTCGTTTGGAAGGACAATTGAAAAACCTACAAATTCTCGATGTTTTAGGTGGCCTTCAAATCTCTGCAACTATAGGTACCACCAACATCCTTAGGAAAACCCTTGATCTTTGAAGCTCCTGGTTTGAAGCCGGGATTAAGGGAAATCCTTTGGAAATGAATCCCATCCGTTTCCAGAGAGACGTTCATAAACGAATCAGAATTATTATTATTATTATTATTATTATTATTATTATTATTATTATTATTATTATTAAAATAAACAAAAAAATAAAAATTCCCGACTCAGGAATCGACGATGCCATTTCTTAGAAATCCAATGTTCGAATCCTTAGTTAAAATTATTCATACGACGACAACAATTTTCTAAAAGTCCGACTCTCGAATTCTTATTTCTACATTTAATTGTAAAGCCTCTGCTCAAATAATCATCGCTCAATTCCATCGCAAGTGTAGACGACGTGAAAAACACAAGTCATAAAATATGTATTTTTTAAAAAAAAATTTCTGAAATACACGCTTGAATTTTTTTTAATACTCACAAAACCATTCAATCGTCTGTAGTGTGAAATACAAATAAAAAAACCGATATAAACATGAGGTTGTCCGTGTGTTAATGAGTTTTCGTGAAACGATAAACTGACACTTTTTCAAAAGTTATTTTCATCCTCAACAAAAGTGTTGTTTGTCTATCTTCGTTGATTTTTTCTTTTCTATTTCTGTTTTGTTTTAACTTTTTTGTTCCGTCCATTTTTTTCACATTATTTTCTTCTGTCGCAAATGTGTGACAATTAGTTATAATATTCGTGTGTTTTTTTTTTCACGTTCTATTATCAAACAACACAATAGATTTGTATTCAAATCATTAGAAAATATTATAATTTCTTTCTTTTCGTCGTCATCTGAAATGTTTCCACAGGACTCTTTCTGTCTCACTGTTTATCGCTCTATTTATCTATCTTTTTTATACGGGATTGACCACTTATCAAGACCCGAAAGCCACTCGAGAATAAGAGTTAATGAGTGTACAGTGGTCACTGACAGCACAGCGTATTAATAGTTATTGGTGGAAATGAAATAGATATAGATTATTTAGGAGGCGGTTCAACAAGAACTTGTTTACATTGGACTTGAAGGCGATCATATTTTCGTCAGTTGGAAAGTAGGCCAGAGAAAGAGAATTTCCACGGGGAAAATTTTTATTGTTGTTGTAACTGAACGAGGGTTTTTGTGAAAGAAAAAGGGAGACAATAGATTTTCTTACGTCTTTTTTCTCTTATCTTTCTATCCACTATTTTTGTCTTTTTTTTTTCTGCAAATCCGAATTCATTCCTGGATGACTTTAAAACATTTAATGTTGAATATTGTGTGCCACGACAATAAACGTTGATATAAATGCTATTCGTAATTTCTATTATTGCGGTAAATTTCTAAAAGCCGTAGAGGCAGTAAAAGTTAAACGTGATCATCTTAGCAGATTTTTATATTAGAATAAAATATCTGGCTTAATCTAAAAGATGCAGAACTTTCGGGTACATTTTCTAATTAAACAAATTAATGATACTTTTCTATCATACATGGTTTTAACCCATGACATTTTTCACCATCATTGAAATGTCTTCAAGAAAGTTATGATAATATTCCACGAAGGTCGTCCCAAAAGTAAATCTTCTTATTTTTAACTCACAACTGTAACGGTGAAACGCTAGGAAAACGGGGGTAGTCCCATTAAAACGAGCAACCTTTTCAGTTGTCTTGATCACAAATGTCTGGAACGCGCTTTATCACTCACATCTCCGTTGCTATTCTGAAATCGACGAACGCATGTCCTAACTGTACTGACATCAACTGAATCGGCTTCGAAATGTTTTACAGGCGCCGGTAAATTTTGATTGGTTCAATTTTGTTCAGCATAAAGGAATTCAATGACACGTATTTGCTTCTGACGCAGGTCATGACAGATGTAAATTTCTTAGGGTCTCACATCATCAATATCCGGAAGAGAAAGATGAAAATTTCAGATCATGTATGTATGATGTTAGCCATCATAATAATGCAATTTTCAATCCCCTCTGATCCACTCGGGTGGAATAAAATTATAGGAAGAATTATGTTCGTATTTTGGTTAAATCTTGTTGAAATAATTTTTAGTCGCGTGCAAGCGACTCTATAAGTCACTCCGTCGGTTGGTCTATCAGTCGGTCAGTCTAACGGTCGGTCGGTCTGTCGGTCTGTCCGTAAAACTTTTGTGCTTGGCCTTCGGGACAAGATCAAAGTGTAGTATCGGTTCCGACAGATACTGCAAGCTTTGACTAGCAAAGACCAGATGTGGGGGCAACCCCACATGCCTGACCTTTAACCAGCTCCCATTTCCCACCTCTCGGGAGCTGGTCCCCTTTTTCCCTTCCCCCTCCCTTCACTCCTCACATTAAAAATCGGCCTTGTGCCTAATTTGCTCGGTGGGGGAGCAAATAAACACCATCTGTTCCGGCAGATGCTGCACTTAAGATAATTTGTACCAGTCAATGGAGGGGAAACCCTCTATACTGGGACAATTATTATTTTTGGTAACCAGAGTGCCCCCTTTTTGCCTACTTTTAGGGGAGCTGGTTTTACCTCACATTAAAAACGGCCTTGTGCCTAATTTGCTCAGTGGGGGAGCAAATAAATACCATCTGTTCCGGTTGATGCTGCAAGCTATGACTAGCTATGACCAGCTATGACTAGCAAAGACCAGATGTGGGGGCAACCCCACATGCCTGACCTTTAACCAGCTCCCATTTCCCACCTCTAGGGAGCTGGTCCCCCCTTTCCATTCCCCCTCCCTTCACTCCTCACATTAAAAATTGGCCTTGTGCCTAATTTGCTCGGTGGGGGAGCAAATAAATACCATCTGTTCCGGCAGATACTGCAGCTATGACTAGCTATGACTAGCTATGACTAGCAAAGACCAGATGTGGGGGCAACCCCACATTCCTGACCTTTAACCAGCTCCGATTTCCCACCTCTCGAGAGCTGGTCCCCTTTTTCCCTTCCCCCTCCCTTCACTCCTCACATTAAAAATCGGCCTTGTGCCTAATTTGCTTGGTGGGGGAGCAAATAAATACCATCTGTTCCGACAGATACTGCAAGCTATGACTAGCTAGGACTAGCTATGACTAGCAAAGACCAGATGTGGGGGCAACCCCACGTGCCTGACCATTAACCAGCTCCCATTTCCCACCTCTCGGGAGCTGGTCCCCTTTTTCCCTTCCCCCTCCCTTCACTCCTCACATTAAAAATCGGCCTTGTGCCTAATTTGCTCGGTGGGGGAGCAAATAAATACCATCTGTTCCGACAGATACTGCAAGCAAAGACCAGATGTGGGGCAACCCCACATGCCTGACCTTTAACCAGCTCCCATTTCCCACCTCTCGGGAGCTGGTCCCCTTTTTCCCTTCCCCCTCCCTTCACTCCTCACATTAAAAATCGGCCTTGTGCCTAATTTGCTCGGTGGGGGAGCAAATAAACACCATCTGTTCCGGCAGATGCTGCACTTAAGATAATTTGTACCAGTCAATGGAGGGGAAACCCTCTATACTGGGACAATTATTATTTTTGGTAACCAGAGTGCCCCCTTTTTGCCTACTTTTAGGGGAGCTGGTTTTTACCTCACATTAAAAACGGCCTTGTGCCTAATTTGCTCAGTGGGGGAGCAAATAAATACCATCTGTTCCGGCAGATACTGCAAGCAAAGACCATATTTGGGGGCGACCCCACATATAAGACCTTGGTCAATGTAGGGGCAACCCTTCATACCAATTGTCACTATCCAGCTCCCCTACTCCCCGGGGAGTTGGTCCCCATTTCCCCTTCACTCCTCACATTAAAAATCGGCCTTGTGCCTAATTTGCTCGGTGGGGGAGCAAATAAATACCATCTGTTCCGGCAGATACTGCAAGCTATGACTAGCTATGACTAGCAAAGACCAGATGTGGGGGCAACCCCACATGCCTGACCTTTAACCAGCTCCCATTTCCCACCTCTCGGGAGCTGGTCCCCTTTTTCCCTTCCCCCTCCCTTCACTCCTCACATTAAAAATTGGCCTTGTGCCTAATTTGCTCGGTGGGGGAGCAAATAAATACCATCTGTTCCGGCAGATACTGCAGCTATGACTAGCTAGAACTAGCTATGACTAGCAAAGACCATATGTGGGGGCAACCCCACATGCCTGACCTTTAACCAGCTCCCATTTCCCACCTCTCGGGAGCTGGTCCCCTTTTTCCCTTCCCCCTCCCTTCACTCTTCACATTAAAAATTGGCCTTGTGCCTAATTTGCTCGGTGGGGGAGCAAATAAATACCATCTGTTCCGGCAGATACTGCAAGCAAAGATCCTATGTGGGGGCGACCCCACAGATAAGACCTTGGTCCATGTAGGGGCAACCCTTCATACCAATTGTCACTATCAAGCTCCCCTACTCCCCGGGTAGTTTGTCCTCATTTCCCCTTCACTCCTCACATTAAAAATCGGCCTTGTGCCTAATTTGCTCGGTGGGGGAGCAAATAAATACCATCTGTTCCGGCAGATACTGCAAGCTATGACTAGTTATGACTAGCTATGACTAGCAAAGACCAGATGTGGGGGCAACCCCACAGGCCTGACCTTTAACCAGCTCCCATTTCCCACCTCTCGGGAGCTGGTCCCCTTTTTCCCTTCCCCCTCCCTTCACTCCTCACATTAAAAATCGGCCTTGTGCCTAATTTGCTTGGTGGGGGAGCAAATAAATACCATCTGTTCCGGCAGATATTGCAAGCAAAGACCATATGTGGGGGCAGCTCCACATATAAGACCTTGGTCAATATAGGGGCAACCTTTCATACCAATTGTCACTATCCAGCTCCCCTTCTCCCCGGGGAGTAGGTCTCCATTTCCTCTTTAGTCCTCACATTAAAAATCGGCCTTGTGCCTTATTTGGTCGGTGGGGGAGCAAATAAATATCAACCCCACATATAAGACCTTGGTCCATGTAGGGGCAACCCTTCATACCAGTTGTCACTATCCAGCTCCCCTACTCCCCGGGGAGTTGGTCCCCATGTCCCCTTCATTCCTCACATTAAAAATCGGCCTTGTGCCTAATTTGCTCGGTGGGGGAGCAAATAAATACCGTATCTATTCAGGCAGATACTGCAAGAAAAGACCATATGTGGGGGCAGCCTCACATATAAGACCTTGGTCAATGTAGGGGCAACCCTTCATACCAATTGTCACTATCATGCTCCCGTACACCCCGGGGAGTTGGTCCCCATTTCCCCTTCACTCATCACATTAAAAATCGGCCTTGTGCCTAATTTGCTCGGTGGGGGAGCAAATAAATACCCTTTTCTTGGCCTTTTGGCCAAGATCAAAGTGTAGTATCTGTTCCGGTAGATGCTGCACTTAAGATAATTTGTACCAGTCAATGGAGGGGAAACCCTCTATACTGGGACAATTATTATTTTTGGTAACCAGAGTGCCCCCTTTTTGCCAACATTTAGGGGAGCTGGTTTTTACCTCACATTAAAAACGGCCTTGTGCCTAATTTGCTCAGTGGGGGAGCAAATAAATACCATCTGTTCCGGTAGATACTCCAAGTAAAGACTATATGTGGGGCAACACCACATATAAGACCTTGGTCAATGTAGGGGCAACCCTCTACGCCAATTGTCGGCATCCAGCTCCCCTACTCCCCGAGCAGTTGGTCCTCATTTCTTCTTCACTCCTCACATTAAAAATTAGCCTTGTGCCTTATTTGCTCGGTGGGGGAACAAATAAATACCATTTCTTGGCCTTTTGGCCAAGATCAAAGTGTAGTATCTTTCTTACTATATGCTGTACTTATGTTTGTAACTTTCTGATATAAAGTGGGGGATAACTTTTCTGTATTAATTTTATGTAAAATGATCACCCACTTTACAACCAATCAGTCTCAAAGCCATTCAAGTCATTCTCCACATCATTTAACTTGTTTTTGAAGGATTCCAGTTATTTTTTAAGCATTCAAGTCATTCTTAAGGTCATTCAATTCATCCGTAAGTTCATTAAAGTCATTCTAAGTCATTTACTTTTTATTTATTTAAGTCATTTCAGCCCATTTTTCGGTCATTTTAGTTTATCTTTAAGAATCCCATGCCAATCCTACATTCATGCATTCATTCATTACACGAGAACACGCGACTAATGGCTATCGGCCTTGTTATCATTAATTGACTTTATAATAGCAAATAGTATAGAATTCAAATACTTTTGTTAGCATCACAAAATTTATATTAAATGTTTCTTCTAAAATCAAGTCTGGTCAAACCTTAAGAATCCTCGCCTTAAATTCCTCAGCAAACGGTGTCTTGTAAGATTTTTATTTAAAATTAAACTTGATATGTAATATAATATAACATTCACTGTGAGTTTACGTTTCAAAAATATTAATGTATTTATCAAATTGTTAGGTTAAAGTAGAAAATATTTAACAAAACCACCTATCTATGTTAAGAATATCTTTCTAAATAATAACCTTTTTTCAGGATGGTCAGTAAACTACGTCAGATTATTTAAAAAGCCATTTATCACAGGACTATGGGGGATTTGTGAATTATTTCGTATTTTCACCTGACGATGAAATAAATTACTAAATAAAAATAGTACAACAATTGGAAAAGCAAAAAAGGAAGCTACCCAAAATAAGAAGTCTATAATATGAGGAACGTTATTTTACTGCACAATATTTGTTGATGACGTTGAAACAGACCTTGGAATATCGGAATAATCACGAATCAGACAAACGTATAAATAAAGTTTGATATTTCTGAACTATCTATAAACAAACAGTCCATAATTTCGTTTCGCGAACAAAGTAAAAAAGCTCATCATATCCAATTCTGTGTTTTTATCCTTCATCAATTTTTCTTACGCCTTGATCTATTTTCTATTTCTACGAATTTACTATTAGACCATGTATTGATTACTGTGGTCAGATTTCGGCTGGTTAATCACTGTCCTATTTGATAGTTCTTGATGAGGTGCAAAAATACATCTGTAGTTTGATTGGTTCCACACTTTCCCGCAACTTCTCTCCTACAGACGTGATGTTGCTGGTTTCACTTTTTTTTCTTATAAATACGTGTGTGTTATTCAGAATTGTTTCATCTATTCGCTGTTTAATTTATTTCAGCTGGTTTGACTCTGTTTTTATACCTCCTTGTAATAGAGCTTCGTATTCCAGTAGCTTTTTTCCAAGACTCGCAGGCTTATGGACTCTTCCTTCTGTCGATTGAATTTTCTTCTACCTATAATCTTTTCAATACTAAAGCCACAGGTAGCTCTTGTCTTTGCGACACTCATCTGTCGTTCTTATCTTTTTACATTAAAAGACTTCACACATTGGAGCGATTTCTATGAAAGGTTTCAATTAAGTCCATTAACATACAAACAGAGGAAATGCTTACAAGTGTTTATGATTAGTAAATATCAATTGCACATATAAAATTTATATATATGAAGTTTCGTTTTATTTATGTTCTTGATTATATGGAAATACTAGCAGGAGGTCGGAAGTTGCCCGATAGTAAAATATGCATAAATATTATATTTTAGCTCATACAACACTGCATGCAAGTATTATGTTTTTTTAAACAGTTCATTTCTTATAAGTAAAAGAATTACTCGAGTTGAGATCAAAATCAAAACACAGAGACAGTGAGTCAAGTACTTTAGCCATTAGACCAGCGTGACACGTACTTTAAAATGTGTTTTCAAACCTAATTATTCTTAACATAAGGAATCTGTGCTCTGAACGATTCACGCATGCGCATTTGTGAAAAAGCTGATAAACTGACCAAAATCAGATGCTCTCCGCGTACTAATTTTTCAATTTTAACCCCTTAGCAACCCTTGTGAAAATTGATTAAATTTTTTTTTTGCATAAGTGAATACCCTATATACGAAATTGACAGTCTATTACAAAAATTCATTGAGAATTTTCCTCACACACACACACACACACATTCTCACTTTTATAGATATATAGATAATCTTACTTCCGAATATTTTTGCAATATATACATATATAAATATATATATATATATATATATATATATTTCCATTTTATTTGGTATTAATTTTCTTGATTTTCTAGAAATATACTGCTACATCTTTTCAGTCTAAAAAAGACAAAATAGGAAATAATTTCACACTCCAATTAAAGTTTAATGGTTACGCATTATGATTAATTTGTGCTGCTAAACTAAAGATGAACACATTGTTTCTCGTAGTTTCTACTATTTTTGAAACGAATCCATGCATTATATGAACAGTATGATTAAACTGGTTAATAAAAACATTCATTTATTGCTTTTGGTATAATTCCGTGTGATTCGATGTTAATCGCATAATTGCAGAATCTGATTAGGACTGCGTTCGGTGTATCAACTCAGCATTTGCATATTTATGAGACATCGACATGTGATTCCGATTATCCAATTGTATTCACTATATTTATTTGCTAACTATGCTATATTTCACGTCTTTATTTAAGATCACAGAATTATAATTATCCTAAACTATGCTTGAATAATTCACAACTGCTTAGATTAGTGCGAAATATTGAAACTCAAAAATATGTAAATATACTTGATCAATTTTGTTATTTTTGTGGACTCCTCAACCAAGAAAGCATAAAGAAAGCAATTGCAAATCTATATATATATATATATAAATGTAAAGTTGGTTCGTTCTAAAGAAATAAAACCATGTTTATACGTTACCAATTTATTTGAAATTTTCAAACAACCCATTTTTAGAGTCGAGGTATGTTTTTATGTTATTAAAATAAATTTACCTAATTAAAATTAAAATATTAAATAAAATAAATATATTTATTTATCGTTTCTGCGAATCTGTTCTGTTGATAAAACTGAACTTCCGATTCGATTCATTTCACAGCCACGAATTGACGAAAGGTTTAATTTTCTGTTAACTCGATAAGTAAAAAAAAACAAAAAAAAACATATTTCATTTGTTTATCTTCCAATTTTTTTTAATTTACACATCTTTTCTTTATTATATAAGGCAAAAAAAAAAAAAAGTTCGTTGCTTGCTTTTGAGTTTTTTTTATATATATAAGATTACTCATGCAGAGAGTGATCCGTGCTGAAATAATGTTATTATTTAAAAAGTCATTCTTAACATGGGGAGGTAAGGATGTTTTGTACCTATTCTGTACTTTAACCTTACAATTGAATAAATAAAAAATAAAAAAACACATCGTAAAACGTTATTTAAACGTGGAAATATGATTTAAAAAATAGCGCGGCTCTCTGCATTAGCACCATTTTTATTTATTGTTGTTGTTTCACGAATTTTCGGCCAACTATTCCTCTGGCCTTCATGAAAAGAAGTCCTTTTATAAATGTTCAGTAACTTTTTCCTTTTATTATTCTTAAAGAGTAAAACTTTTCTTATTCATGAAAGGAGTTAAGCCTACGTAAATAAATAAATGTTTGTACACGTGACAAATTATCAATAAATGGTTTAGTTACTTTTTTTAAAAAATGTTTGTAAAAGTGCGAAAGGCGACGTTACGTTGTTGTACAAACATTACTCCCATGCTTAATTTCTATACTTATAGGTTTTTGGAATTTTTTTTCACTGGATTATTATTGATTGGACACTAATTAAACAGATTATTAAAAAAAAAATGTAAAAAAGAAATCATTATTTCGACGTTTGAAAGTGGTGCTCACTTTTTAGTTACAACGTTCTGATAAATCAGTCACCCATTTTGTAAGAAATAAAAACGCGGTATATCAAAACCATAGAAAGTAAAAATAATGAGTCTCTACCGCATTTGTAAGTCAGAAATATATTTGTTTCTCAAAGAAAAAAAATAGATAGAACAGGACTTTTTTTTATTGTTTTCATGAAAATAAAGTTTCGAGATTTTTAATTATTTTTTTTTTTTACTTATTTAGTCAGTTTGTGGGTTTTTTTTTAATTGTTTTTGTGGAAGGTGAGTTGTTTTTTCAAAACTTTTGTTTTGTTTCTTTTTAATTTTTTTAAAGTATTATAAATTTCACTAACATGCTGGAGAAATGTTTAATAATTTGGTATTTTTTTAGATTAGGTCCACCTCCACAATTTTCCTTTCAATGACGACATTTATAGGTTTCCGAGTATGCTGAACACGCAAATTGCATTGAAATTTTGCGGAAATAAATAGTTGTATTATGCATTGTATTCTTCGGCGGCCATCTTTTTACGTGCACACGCGCCATAAACAAATACACACACGTAAAAAGATGGCCGCCAAAGATTACAATGCATAATACAACTTTTTATATCTTGATAACTACTTATTTCTTCAAAATTTCGATGCGATTTTCGTATTCAGCATAGTTGAAAACCATTTCAAATCGTCATTTAAAAGAAAATTGAGGAGGTGGACCTAATCTAAAAATTTACCAATAATTTTTAATCCCGTACGCCTCCCGATACATTGCTTCGTCAACATGCGACCATTTTATATCTCCCGAAGACACTTCCGTATTTAGAAAAAAAAATAAATAAATAAATAAAAAGTGACCGATTTACCAGAACGTGGTAACTAAAAAGTGAGTATCCCTTTCAAATGTTGAAATGATTATTTTTTTTTTCAATTTTTTTTCATAATCTGGTTAGTGTTCAATCAATAATAATCCAGTGAAAAAATTTCAAAAAACCTATCAGTATAGAAACTCCACCACGTAAGTAAATAAATAAAAAATGTTACGTGCGCATGCGTTAGCCTTGACTAGGGGGGTACTAAGGGAACGACCATTAAATAATTCTGCGGGTCGCCATGGAAATCAACGCCCAAGGAGTATCAAAATAGTTTTCATGATCTAAAGAAATTTTTTTTCTGAAAAGTAGGTGATCACTTTTCCATCTAAATTTAACTTAAAATGAGCACCCACTTTCTGGCCACCTGAGGAAGGGGCATTTATTTTCGTGTTTATTGGCTTAAAGGTTTTTTTTACAAGGCAGTTTGGTACGCGAATGCATATTTAACAGTTTTCGTTTATGCTCACGCATAGCATAAACAAAGGCTACGTCTGTGAAATGGAAAATAGTCCCAGAGTTCAGGGGTTAATACCATGCAAAAGAAATCAAACAAAATGACTTTTAAGCCAAGAAACACACAGAAAGAAAAAAAAATAGCATCCATTTTTTTTCTATCGAATTCATTTGCTGTTTTTATTGAAAACTATTTTCCCCCGGATTTTTGATATAATTTTCCATTAAGGGCTGTGCGTCTCACGTTCGTAAATAACGACATTTTTTTTTGTAGATTTTGGTGTGCTAAAAACGAATCTGCAAACCGTTTCCGTCACAAAAAAATAGTTTTTATGATATGAAGGAATTACTTTTTCGAAAAAGTGGCGATCACTTTTCCATGTAAATTTAACTTAAAATGAGCACCCACTTTCTAGCCACCTGAGAGAGGGGGGATTTTTTCCCATGTTTATTGGCTAAACAGCTTTCGTTTATGCTTACGCATAGCGTAAACGAAGGCTACGGCTGTTAAATGGAAAATAGTCCCAGAGTTCAGGGGTTATTACCATGCAAAAGAAATCAAACAAAAAACTTTTTAGCCAAGAAACAGAAAAATGCCCCTCTCTCAGGTGGCCAGAAAGTGGGTGCTCATTCTAAGTTAAATTTACATGGAAAAGTGATCACCCACTTTTCGAAAAAGTAATTTCATGAATGTCATGAAATTTTTTTTTTTGCTACGTAAACGGTTTGCAGATTCGTTTTTAGCACACCGAAATCTACAATAAAATATTTCGTTATATATGAACGTGAAACGGGCCTTAAAGTAAAATAATACCGGATTTTTTTTGAGCAGATTTGCCGTTTAGTTGTACAAATATCCGCACACCAGGTAATCACTAAAAGGGATTTTTAAAAGTCGTCACCTGTATCGAGCAAAAGTTTAAAACCACCGATTATATGCCAGCCTACATCATGGTAACATATATTGAGTGAGTTCCTAACAGTATTTTTAGTTTAAACTCATTTTCCCAAAATTTCCCCAAACTTAACATGTTCGATACAGTCTGCCGCCATTTGTATTTTTCAGATATACCGATAAACATTGAATGTTTTTGAACCGATTATACATTACATAAAAACGCTAAAATCTTATCCAGTTAGGTAGAACACTTACTTGTCTTGCCTTTGATAACATTTATTTGTTATATATTTATTTTTTGACAACTTCTTTGTATCTGTGTTTAGTAATATAAACCCTTTTCATTTAATGTAACGTTTAGTCGGCTCGAAAAACAGTGTTTATTGGTGTATTTGAAAGCTACAAATGGTGGTGACTGTTGATTACTTTAAGTTAGAGAAAGTGAGTTAAAACTAAAAAAACTATACAAAATACTGTCAGAAACCTATCCATTATGCCAGCCTATGTCATGGTAACATATGTTCGGTGAGTTTCAGACACTGTTTTGTATAGTTTTTAGTTTTCAACTTACTTTCCCAAACTTAACGTATTCAACAGAATTCGCGACCATTTCTGTTTTTTGAGCCAATTAAACATTTTACATTACATAAAAACACTAAACAATTATCCAATTAGGTAGAAACGTAAATTACCTTACCTTTGCTTTCATTTATTTGTTTTTGGACGACTTTTTCGAATCTGTGTATAGTAACCCCCCACCATCAACCAAATATTAATTACTAAATCACATTTTTTAAAACAACAAAAAAAAGCATTTAGCGTTTCAACATTTTTGCTACGTTCGGCTTCATCCACTGATTGTTGGTCAAGTCCAAAACATGAATGATTGACAGAAACTCTCGAGGATCCAGATCAAATTCTGCAAGAGCACCATTTTTTTCAGTTTCGCCTTCTTTTTCACTTTTTGCAGTGGATTGCTGTACTAAAATAAGAAACATGCATTTTCTCTTTTATTAAATTTTTTCATTACACCAAATTGAGCCACTGCAACGCGTGGCAGGGTACAGCTAGTAAACTATAAATTCTCTTAAATATTGATTAGGAGAAGACATTGACGTAAAGCGTGATACTTTGTTTCCCAATCCCAGTAATCTTGATTTTATGACCTCTTTGCGCCGAAATAGCTTGTTGTCTGTTATACAAAGAAAAATGTTTGAATGTCTAACTCTTCTCTGCCAACTTCGCAATTCGTACTATCTCCTATTAACTCAGTGTAGACCATCAACTCTCAATATCTTTGTTCACGCTCAGCTGTCAATAAACATTCTCACCTTTATAGATATATAGATACTGTCTGTCCTCTCCAATTCGGTCTTTTCATAACCTCTTTTTCCCGCATATGCAAATTAATGCAACATGTATATAACAAACCAACAAACACACGTTCCTTTTTTCTTCTTTCTTTTTCTGACTGTTTAAACAGACGCGATGTCGATTATGAGTGAATTATTTTATTTGCCTTCACATTTAAGATATTTAAATACTTCACCTAAAATGTATTTAAATACTGTTGTGGCTCGAAAGCATCACTAAGGAAGTTAATTTGTACTGAAACAAAAAGAGAGTATACAAAGCGAAACAGTCATATCCTGTAATACAAAGAACCAACTCCGCAATTCGTACTATCTCTTATCAACTGCTTTACATGAATATTTTTTCTATGAAACTAACTGGATTTGAACTTGGCACACTCAGGTTGTCAGTTCGTATCGTTAACCACTTAACCATCCTTACCTGCTTGAAGCTGTGGTTTATCATTTATCGTACCAATGATGTTGTGGGCACTAAAAGAATACGATAAAGATGTCCTATAAACATGGAACACCTTTGAATACACGAATTACACTTCATAATCCAATCCGTCAGTGAGCCGAGCAGTTCCCTAACGTGACGAAGTACCTGTTCGAGCTTCTGTCTCTAAACTCGTGCTAACCTCTGATTATCATTTTGCTTATATCATCAGCATTATTAAAGATAAGCATATTTTTAGTTCTCTTAAATGTTTTGCTGCGAGGGTTAACGAATAAACAACAGGCGGGAGAATTGCGATATCAGTGTTTACGCGTTAATAGCGATGACCTTGGCGATCAGAGATGCGTGTAAAACTGGTTACAAATAATAATGCAGGGGGTCTACAGAGAAGAATGTCGCAAATGGTGGTGAGAATGGCGTCAGCGGTGGTAGTGATGAATTAAGTGGACGCTAACGTTCCGCAAAATATGAAGGCTAAAACGTAAAGAACAAAAAATATATGCATTGCATGGACATCTGTGATTTTTTGTTTTACTTTTTATAAGTGTGATATCGATCGATCAATTTTTGTAAGGGAAGGGAGATACGAGAGATTGATTTGTGGTTGCGAAGGGTAAGAGAATAGTGAAGTGGTTGAGGTCGAGAGTGAACTGACCTTAATCGCGCGAAACGTGCCGCTTGTTGGCAAATACAAGTGAACGTGCATTTCACACGATATCAAGACATGAGTTTCATAGCAGGATTCTGCTAAACCAAAAAGTCTCTCGAAAACAAAGCAAAAAAAAGAAGGAATTACTCAATAAATTTTGTACAAAAAAAAAGAATGATTTCACCACTTGGCTGAATCCCCCCCCAACAAAAAAACACAGAAAATTGAAAGAAGCAAAATAAATGTTGCAAACGCCTACGCATATAAAATAGCTGATGCTAAGCTATTTTTAATTCCAAAACATCTAATAACGATACCAATTTGTATGCTTTACATTCTGCACATTACTGTTCTTATCTTATGTGTTATTTTCACACCATTCCAGCCGATATAATCCCCGGAATTCTTCATAATTTCGATTCTAAAAAATGTACAAGTTTTAAAGTTTAAGCTAAAGTGATCTTAAAAAGTTACTGAAATTCAACCGATTTAAAGCTCATATCGCTAACAACTTTTATTATTTAGATTATTCGAACTACTGTCCCAACCTTGAGTATTATTTTATTCTCACAACGTTTTGGCCGACATAACATCTCACATTCTTCAAATGTGTCTTATCAAACTCAAAGATTTTTCTGTCCAACTCGGGAATCTGTATGCGATTTCACATACCTTAATTTAATCCACAGAGGTAGAATGTTAATGTTCCGTCAGCCATGACGAGTAGAAATCGTAATTCGCAATTGTATTTTTAGGGTCGCCCGCACTAAGGATTGAACCTTCAACACTAGAAGAGTGTTACTTATTAAATAATGCAAACTAGAACTTGTGCTAGATTTTCTAGAAATTGCTAGATTCAATTATATTTTCAGAATACTTATTGCACACGATGCAACAGACGTGAGGGCTTTTTATGTAGAGTTACTTCCCATTCGACAAATTTTCTACTTATTTTTTATTTGCATGAAATAGTTCGACGAAATACATTAACATCTACATTATTATAACCATCAATGTGACTGCGACATGACGATAATACGTTTATACCCTGGCTTCATCGTTTATGCGTGCGTATGGCAGTTGTATGCTAATACTGAGCCATGTACGAACTGACGTCACGGCAAGGAAAAAGAAGAAGATTATAAAATTATGTACACAGACTGAGGATCATGATCCAGTTAGAGACGTGATTGAAGTCATGCATGAGGAATAAAGATATGTGCGCGATTTCGAATCTCTTATTTAATCCACAGAGGTAGCATGCAATTATTGCGTCAACTATGACGGAGTAGAAACTGTATATAATTCGCTATTGTATTTTAATATGGTCTACACTAAGGATTGAACCTTTAACTTTCGAAGAATGTTTCTTATAAAATAATGCAAAAAAATAAAACAATATGGCGACCTAGCCGATAACATCACGAATAAATGCTGCTTTTGATCGCCCCCCCCCTTGTAATATTTTTCACAGCTGATTAATCAACAAGAACTCGTGCTGGGACTTCTAATAATTACACGTATTTTTCGTAATTGCCAAAATTTCTAGTAATTGCCAGAATTTCTAGTAATTTTCAAGTTTAATTATATTTTGAGAATACTTATTGCACATGATGTAATATACGTGAAAAATTATTTTTAGACAAATTTTCTACTTATAGAAAACAATTACGATGAAGAATAAGAAAATATAAATACGCCACACAGATGTTGTACAACAACAAAACATCAATTATAATTTGTAGGCGATACTAAGTATATAATTTGGACATTTTTCGACATTCATCTGGTTATGGTTGACAGACGAGAACAATTTACTACGGTAGATTAACAAATTGTTTCGGTTACAAGTTCCATAAAAACTCCTGACTTCGATAAGACGCATCTGAAGGAAATGTATGAAACCTTATGAAAAGTAGCAGCCAAGATAAGAATTAATGTTCCGATTAATCCCCAGAAAAGAAAAACATATATCGCGAAAGGAAAGAAAAACTGAATGAAATAACTGAGAAAGAACGAAGTGGAATTCATCACGATGGAAAGACAAGCAAAGTGTATAAATGGAATTGGAAAAGAAATTATATGAAAATCTAAGTTGATAAAATAAATAAAACATTAGAGAAAGGAAAATAGAAACGAAAGAAAATATATAAAACCATAGAAACGAGGGAAACCGAAAAAAATAAAATCCAGAAAGGAAGGCGAAGTGAATGAATTTATATGTAAAAAGACAAAATGGGGGATAAAAAAAGGAAACATATCAGCAAAGGAAAAAAATGAATAAAAGAGAAAACAGAAATGAGAATGAGTAAGAAAGATATTCAATAAAAAAAGAAATAAAATTACAAAATTAAGGAATAAAGCAAATGACAAATAATACAAGAGAATATACTATGAAGAAAATCTTGAACGAATAAAATAAATAAGAACAAAGAAAAAAACTGAATTAAATTGTGAAATATTTACTGTCACCAGTTTTGACTTAATTTGAAATAAAAAAAAATAATAGTTTCCATTGTGAAATACTGACCGTAATTGCTTTTTGCTAAGATGAACTCAAAAAAAGTAGGATTCTGCAGAGTTCTGTAGAAACGTAACGAAAATCAAAAGAAAATTTATTGAATAAAAAATGCAATACATCTGAATTTCATCATTTGTTTCGCTTCGTCGTTTGCAACCTGATTTTTTACGTAACATTAATGTATATACTTGCACGATTCTATGTCTGTTTAATAATATATGGAATAGATCAGAGAATAGAACGAGATAGGATGTGCTTTTTATATCATTCCGAATATAATAACACGAATTATCTTATTACATGTCCAAGATTATATAACAGTTTTCGACAATAAAGCGCATTCAATGTAGACGTGATGGATTTTGTGATTGGAAATGAATTAGATGCACTTTCACACGCGGAAATCACAATAGGAATGTGTTCTCTTTTGACTTCGGATAGATGTGCACTTGTAAAATGTCTGGCATAAGGGCATTATAATTGTCTTTCGTGCAACATGTGACATTTTGATTATAGTTAAACCTGGCAGTTTTTCAGACAAAGAACGCAAAATACTTATATTAAAACTTCTATCTCTCTTTCGTTTCCCCATTTTTCCTCACCCCTCAATCTTCTCCGACAAACCTATTCCTGTCTCTGAAACAACACACACATATTCACAAGATAACTCGAAGAAGACGTTAGCGTAACCGAATATGTGAGAAACAATCTAGTTACTTCTCTTACGATAGTGGCTGGAAACAGACTCTTCCTGACCAAATCTATGACGGTTGAGTGTCAAAGAATGAATTACTGTTTTTATAAATTTGAGATATTCACTCTGAGTAATGCTGATTAGGAACATGACAACTTTATAAGTGCATATACATGTCAGTACAGTTGGGAAAGCATAATTCCGGAAGGGAGTTCCAAAGTCTAGCAGTTCTGGGGAAGAAACTATTGGAGTAGAAGGCTTTCTTACATCTAGGGATCTCTACTGTGTAGGGGTGGAATTTAGCTGCTTGTCGGGTTTGTCGGGATTATTCATGCCAAGGGAGTACAAGTACTTGTAGTTCGTCAGAGCATTCACCGTTAAAGTACTTGTAGAACAGGCAGAGGGATGCAACATTTCGTCGATGGGACAGAGGCTGAAGACTAGATGACAGTTCAGGACCTATCAGGTTGGCGACTCTCTTTTGAACCTTGTCTATGAGTGAGAGAGTAGTAGCAGATGTATCCAGGAGTGAGAAACAAGTAGTAGATGCAGCAGCCCAAATATGACAACAGTACATACACGGGAGAATGATAGCCTTATAGAGGTACAAGATACTTTCAGGTGTATATAGTTTTCTTGCACGGTAGAGGGAGTCCACCTTTCTCGCAGCAGCCTAGGAAATGTTCTCAATGTATCTATTCCAGTTCTTGTTCCCTGTAAACGTTAGGCCGAGGAGTTTGAAGGAAGTACTTTCGGGTAATGTGTTCTTGACCATTGCTATTTGTGATAGAAAAGGTTTTTGTAATTATTGAAGGAGACAAGCTTAGTCTTGGCAGCATTGCATGTGACCATCCATTTTTGTTCCCATTCCACTACAGATTGGAGGTCATCCTCTAGTGCTTCTGCCATTTCCTTGAATATGTGTTCATTTGTTTTCCCCTCATACCTGTTATAGAGATTGGTGTGTAGCAGAATTAGCAATAACCGAAATGAGGGGAAATAGAGAGCTTACCTCAGATACGCCTGTTCTGTTTCGGGCTGAGTGGAAGAGAGAGTTCCAAGATGACGTCCATGGGTTTTTATTAGCGTTGACCCTATGCAATTCTCATAGAATCACGTCTGCTCTCGCGCGATTATGAAAATATATAATTCCCAGCTGCTATAAAGGCATGACGCTGGAAAGCAGTCAGGCAGTGTCCTGCAGATTGTGTGTAGGTGGTTCTTGCGATTGGATTGTTCTTTGTGACGAACCACGTGTCTGCGAGAAGCAAGTTTTTTTTTGTTTTGTTTTGTTTGTGTCTCCTTCTTCTTCTTTCCCTACGATTATTACAGCCAAGAAATCCCTCTCTTCTGGAGGTGGGCGATACTGACTATTTCCTATCTGTGTTCCTGATTTATTTTTTTTTGCCTACTACATTTTTGCTTTATGGTGTCATCAGTAAATATACCCATCTCCGAAACAATTTTATCATGGAGGTCATTTATGAATATCAGGAATAATAAGGGCCCAAGGATAGACTCCTGATACACTCCCGCATTTATATCATATTACTTTGATGTACGACCGTCGAGA
Source organism: Euprymna scolopes (assembly GCF_053919585.1). NCBI lineage: Eukaryota > Metazoa > Mollusca > Cephalopoda > Sepiida > Sepiolidae > Euprymna > Euprymna scolopes. Next base: position 158,410,789 of record NC_136491.1, read on the forward strand.
ACAACCTGGATTTTTCTCTTACTTAAGAAGGATTTAATTACATTATGTATTTTCCAGTGATACCATATGGTCTCATTTTCCTTAGAAGACCATCGTGCCACACCCTATCAAAAGTCTTAGACATATCTAGAGCTACCGCTCTAACCTCCCCTGTTTTGTCTAGTGAATGGTATATACGTTCAGAGATTACAGTTTGGATATCTGCTGTGGAATGTGCTTGCCTAAATCCATATTGTTTGTCGGTCAGGAGATAAGCAGCACAAGAGCTTGATCTGTTAAAGACTCAAATACTTTGGCGAAAAGCGAGAGAAGGCTAATGGGGCGATAATTGTATGCATCAGTTCTTTCGCCAGAATTCTTGAAAATTGATACCACAGAAGCGGTTTTCCAGCAGTCAGGAAAGCAAGATTCGTTTAGTCATTTATTGAAAACCTTGGAGAGACCTGGAGCAACCTCAGCTGAGCATTTTTAATAGCACAGCCGGGATGAGATCGGGTCCACATGCTTTCGACGTATCAAGATTTTTTTATGATACCATGTACCCGAGAAGAGGTGATTTTCAAATCATCTAGTGTGGTGTTTGTCCGCAAAGGAAAGTACGGAAGGGAGTGGTGTACCGGGTCCAATGTGGAGTTTAAGACAAACAGACTGGCAAGTAGGTTAGCATTCTCGGTTGCCGATTGTTTGATAGTGGGGGAATTATTGACTGCCCATTATTTACTACACTGTTGTAGATTTTCCAAAAATCTCGGGTTCCTAATTTCTGTGCTTCGGTGCGTTTTTTGGTGGTTTCAGTGTATTATGTCTTAGCTGTCGCTATTTCTCTCTTACAATTATTTCTAGCTTCTGTTTATTTCTGCCTGTTTTAACTGGACTTATGTCAGTTGAATCTGCGGTACGCAAGCTGAGCAATGGCAGCTGCACAATTAGAAGTAAACCATTGGGGATAGTTGGGCTTGCTATAAAATTTCCGTGTGGGAACATGTGCTTCAATTGCAGTTCGGAACCATTCAGCGGTCTCATTTGAGTTCCCTGATGGCTTCCCAGTCAGCCTTTTTATAATACCTCGTTGTTTTGAGTAGTGGGTCTTCAGTTTTGGGTCGATAATTAAGGGCGATTTCTACCATTATCACAGCTTGATCAGCATTCCCAAGTGGGTTGTGGGCATTCGTTATACAATCAGCGGGAACTGTTGTCAGAAATAGATCTAGAAGTGAGGAATGTTGATTTTGCTGGTCTGGGAAACGGGTCGGAAATGTAATCGTCTGTGATAAGGAATGAGATATAGAGAAGCTATGTATTGTGCTACCAGCTGCGTCTGTGTAAGTAGAGAATCCAAGCCAGTTAATGTGGTGGACATTGAAGTCATCACATACGTGTACTTGTGCGCTAGTATCGAGGATGAGTGCTATATCTATGCTGTCAGAAATGTGTTTATTAGGGTACAGTCCTGGGTTGAGAGTGAGCGGTAGAGAAAATACAAGTAGTTAATATCATGTTGCATGTTTAGTCTGAAGCACATAAAGGCCTGGTCGTTTGATTCAAGTTTTATTTCAGGAGGAAGGTGTTACGAATATCTAAGCCCGTGCATATGTCTGTGAGAGTCCTTACGGCAGAGTGGGAGATAACCACGCCTGTCAAAGTGGTTAGAATGAATGGAGGAATAAAGATTAGTTTAACTTAATGCTAAGATATCCGGGGTGTTTAAAAGGAGAAATGATTCAACATCATCAAAGTTAGTTCTAAGTCTGCGGATATTCATAAATGCAAGCCTCAAGGGAAAAGGCAGGTTGGTTTTCTCTGAGTTTGGTTCTGGTTTAAATGTAAATTTTTCTTGAACTGTCATTTAATTTAATTTGAAAGTTTTAGTTAAGGTGAGTGAGGGGTGCTGGACAAGTGGTTGTGCAGAATATCAGACATGCAATACAAGTAGACCATCAGCTGTCTCCTCACCTATAGGATTGTGGCCTGAGGAAAGTCCACCAGGGATGACTGCAGGCTCCCTTTCCATACGCGACATGGCACTACAAACATCCCGATATTATACAATTGTTGATGGAGCAGCCACTCTAAGCGCTACCAAAGAGTTAGGGCTCCTGTACTACCAGTCGGAAACTGCAGCCAGAAACTGTCAATCCGGTACCCTCAACCCATTAGACAAAAGCCAGTCCAGTCCAACCGTACAGGTATATATGATACTGAAGTACCTCCACAGTGTCCAGTTATAGGAATGGGATGTGGCGTGAGCGGGGAAAACGGCGTTCATTGCCCTAGTCAGGAAACCAAGTTGACCACTGGGTGATTCTGCCGAGTCCCTGTGATAGCACCCTACGCGTGGGTAATACGCAAAGAAGGAGTATGAAAGCCGAGCGATAGACAGAACCTATCTCCTCCTTAAGCAGTTTAGGTTTGCTAACCAGTAATTTGTTTGAGTCACCAGCTCTAGGAAGGTTGTTGTCCGAGACTGAAGAGGCATCCGTCCCCTAGGTTTAGCTTCAGAGTTTTCCTTTTCCTAGTTGGATGACCTGGGACGATCTACGGGTTCATCAGCACTGAGAGAGATCGCGCCGCGTCTGGGTGCTAAACAAGGCATTTCTGCGACCCCGCATGGGTAGTTAATGTTCATTGATTATTTATTTATTTGGAAAGTTACACTCCTCGAAGTGATTTAAAAGGACATTACTATGCTTTTCAACGACAATATGGTTATTGCAATTAGAGAATATGTTAAATAGGTAAAAAAAAGAACTTGTAAATTCTACACATATGTTTGAATGCAAGCTTAATAGCGCATATCTTAAAAATCTTTGATATCTGCAAAAGGTATTAACAATTCTTAACTTAACAAAGAATCTGAATATTTACATTGTTTACTTTTGATTCTCAACAATCATTAATGTCTATTGTATGATTTCAGACTTTTAGCTGAGTTCACGTGGCTGATTTAAAAATAACTTTTCTTGATTGGCGTCTCATCTCAAGAGAGACGAAAAAGTGTTGCTGTCATTAACATGAAAATTAATAGACAGTATAATCATGCTGACACAACGATTTCCGTTGGATTATCGAGGTAAAGCGACGTTGGGCTAGCAATTATTAAAATTGATGACCATTTGGTAATACCAGGTGTTGTATGTGCTCGGAGGCCGGGGAAAGGTGGGCAACGCTAGGCTTTTCTTGATCAAGACACATTGGATGAAATAATGCAACGCCCCACAAAATCTACTTCATCATTTATCCAACCTGAACGATATCTTTATACGGATTTCTATTCGTTTTCGTTTCATGTTTAATCGTTCATGAATAACTTTAAGGTTATTTAATACCGGGGCAAAGCATTTGCGTTTATGTTGTGGGAAATGTAAAACGGACAATTTATGTAAAGTTCAAAGCAATACATTAGCAACGTTACGGGTAATCTTACAAGAACCCCCAAAAGAAAATCGGACAATATTGTAGCAAAGCGATTTTGTCAACTGGGAAATCATTCGCCTCAGAATCTGATTAAACTGAGAGAAAAGAGGAACGGATGTCCAGAAATTGTTAAATTCAAGAAATAAAGCATAACTAAAAAAAAATATTTGGTACTTATGCATTTAATGAACCAGACGTAACTCAGCGTTCGGCTCGAATTTCTCTGGAACATGACATCCACAGCTCGGTCCAGACTAGTAGCATGGATATGAGTGGCAAGCCATAATTATAGAGTTGCTCCGTTTAAGAAAAATGAGAAGGAAAACAAATGAGAGAAAGAAAATGGTTAGGGAGACGGTGTTCATTGTCCTAATCAGAAGACAAAGCCAAGCACTAATGTGTCTTTAAAACGTCCCAGATTGTACCCCTTCTCCTGACTTATACAAAAATGACTGTAAATATCGAGCCATAGACAGAACCTACCAAACCCCTTAAGCAGTTTTGGGGTTACAAACCGGATAATTTGTCCGAAGCACCAGCCCTTTTAATTTGGTGATAATAATGTAATAAGGTCAGTAGCACGGTTTTTGTATAAGAGTTTTTCATTCTCATAGATGAATGAATTGATCTGCGTGTTCATCACACCAAGAGAAATAACCTCGCGCCTAAATTCTATACCAGGAATTTATATCTTCTAGATATTTTCTGACTTTTAAATTAATTAAAATTAGACAGAAGATTACCCTTTTATAATAAATAAAAAGTATGTAAATATAGAAGGTAGAAAGATAATTATTTATTTGTATTAGGAGAAATAGTTTGAACTATGGTTAAAAGATATATATATATACATATATATATATATATATATGTATATATATATATATATATATTATGGCAGTAGAGTTTAGTGTCCTAGAAGTACATCCAATGAAACAACATGTGCCTACCAAAAGGTGCTCAACGAGTAACAGAGCAGGTATATTAAATTTATTTATACAAACATTGATGTCTACATTTTCAAGGGTAATTCTTGGCCTGAAGACGTAATCTCCCCAGTAACGGGTGATTACAAAAACATGTATGCACATATGTAGCCATCAATGTTTGTATAAATAAATTTAATTAGTTGTCTCATTTGAATGTATCGTTGTATTTTTAAAAGACGTTTGCTAAAGAAAACTAAAATCTTTAAATAGATCAAATGGAATAAAAACAAAAAGTTATTGAAAATTAAAGAAGATACGATTAACATTTAAGTAAGTTTTATTAAGTTTAGTAAAGATTGAGAAAGTAAAACTTAGAACCAGATTCGCCAATTCTTCATGTCTAATTTGCGTTCTTCTAAGCAGCAGGGCATCTTGATGACCGACTCTGCTGCCTTTTTACAATGGTAAGCACTTAATAGCTTCGTCAGTAGTAAACCCTTTTTTAAAACTCGACCTTGAGAATTATTGCTGTTATTTTTTCAAGTTTACTTCGAGTATGGGATTCTAAATTCAGACATTAAATCAAAATACAAGTTACACATTATAATGACCTGACGTATGTTAGTGCTTGATCAGTATTAACATGGACGATCATTCGCATGTGTTCTATGTGTTATGCACTTATCTCCCCATTGTTTTCCAGTTGCCGAGATTGCTAAGGGAGGTAATCTATTATCGAAAGGAGTAAATGCCAAACCGGATCACGACTATAGACTGAGCGACTGATGTATCAGAAGGTCTCATTCATAAATAGTAAACATAAACGGAAATAGACAGAATTTAATATTTTATATTTAAAAATCATCTTACTATTATAAAAAATAAGTTCTCTTTTTTAGTGTTTTTAATTTCAACCAGAAAAAAAGAACATAAGGATTGGCACAAAACTTTTTAAACACGATCGATATTTTGTCACACAATTGTGAATCGGTAAAGAATTGATTATTTTCTGAAATATTCTATTGTAAAGAGAAATGGTGAAATGACTCTAACATGTTTTCGCAGACGATATTGATTCGTGTCATTGGAAGAATAAAGATGGTAGAACGAATATAAAGCAACACATTTCGAAAGTTAAAACTAGAAATGGATAAAATATGAACAAATTCTACTGAAGAATCCAGTGAGGTTTATTTGTATTTTTCTGGCTAGGGTTCTACTCAGCTAAAATGTTAGTTTAGCACGCCAATAAATCTTTTCCGAAACATACATATTTATAAAGGCGGCAAACTTCAAATTGAAATAAAGCACATAAAAATATTATTATACAAATATGTGGTTTATTCCGAAGATTAGGTTTTGCTTTTAAAACTTAAAGACAATGTCAGGCACATGTATGGTGTAATCTAGATGTTCGTATAAAATAAGAATATATTTCGTCGAATGTTGTGCATTGTCTTCCTAGTGGTCTATTATGGCAGGTTTATCAGCGTTGATATGAGACTTTACATAGTAATAACGAAAATAATCTAGTGGGGTTAAATCGCACGAACAAGGTGGCCTGTTGACAGATTTATTTTGTGAAATTATTTGTCCACCAAATGCTTTTCCCAGTAAATGATCATATGCGCATATGGCTTTATTCTGATTAAACCAAATGATAAACTACCGAACCAAGATGAACTCAGAGTAACTGATAGTTGCCAAATCTGCATGTCAAATAGAGACGAGAACATCACGTAAATTAATATGGGTTTCTGCGCAAGCACACATTTATAGGCTGAAGAAAAGTAAATGTTCAATTGACTTAAGAGAAATCAACAAAAATGGAACTTTAACCATGATAATTGACCTCGTCTTAAACAAACACAAACACACAAACACAAACAGATGCATACACGCACATATATAAGCTCTACATTCGTATTGAGCACTTTTGAAGAAATGTTTATATTTTTTCATGTTATCAATATACATGAACTTAGATAATATTACTCCTAATAAGTTGAATACTGTTCTACCAGATTTTTCCAACCAGAATTTTTTTTTTAATATTTTCATCCCAGCAAGGAACATTGCCACTTTGGTATAGGGGGCTACTATCAGAGGCAACAGCTACTGGGGTTCTATGTAGGGATTTGGGTAGGAAGATGTCGGTTCACGTTACACTTGAACTTCTGCATGTCAGTATAGTTGGGGAAGCAGGGACCTGGAATGGAATTCCAAAGTCTCGTGGTTCTGGGGAAGAAATTATTGGAGTAGAAAGATCTTTTACATCTAGGGATCTCTACTGTGAAAGGGTGGGATTTAGCTGCTTGTCGGGTTTGTCGGGAGTATTCACGTCAAGGGGGTACAAGTGCTTGTAGTTTGTCAGAGCATTCACCACTAACGTACTTGTAGAACAGGCAGAAGGATGCAACATTTCGTCGATGGGACAGAGGCTGAAGCTTAGATGCCAGTTCAGGACCTGTAAGACTCTCTTTTTGGCGACTCTCTTTTGAACCTTGCCTATGAGTGAGAGACTAGTAGCAGATGTATCAGCCCAAATATGACAACAATAATCCATACATGGGCGAATGGTGGCCTTATAGAGGTACAGGATACTTTCGGGTGTTAGTAGTTTTCTAGCACGGTAGAGAGAGCCCACCTTCCTCGCAGCGGCCCTGGCAATGCCCTCGATGTAATTGTTCCAACTCATGTTTCCTGTGAACGTTAGGTCAAGCAGTTTGAAAGATGTAGTTTCAGATAAAGAGTCATTGGCCATTGCTATTGGTGGTAGAGAAGGTTTCTTGTAGTTATTGAAGGAAACAAGTTTAGTCTTGGCAGCATTGAATGTGACCATCCATTTTTGTCCCCATTCCACTACAGATTTGAGATCATCCTCTAGTGTTTCTGCCATTTCTTTAGATATGTGCTCATTTGTTTTCCTGTCGTGCCTGTTATAGCGTGGGGTGTCATCAGCATATATACCCATCTCAGAGGCAGTTTTGTCGGAGAGGCCATTTATGAATATTAGGAATAATAGGGGTCCAAGGATAGATCCTTGAGGCACTTCTGCATTTATATCATATTGTTTAGATGTACGACCGTCTAGGGCAACCTGGATTTTTCTCTTATATAAGGATTTAATTACGTTAAGTATTCTTCCAGTGATACCGTATGATCTAATTTTCCTTAGGAGACCCTCATGCCATACCCTGACAAAAGTATTAGATATATCTAGAGGTACCGCTCTGCCCTCCCCCGCCTTGTCCAGTGAATATATATAGAAATGTTGAATTTCGGTATTTTGCTAAAAAATAATCTCATCCCAAAACAAAGAAAAGTACACCATGAAATTGAACCAGAAGACTGAAAAACTCATCAGATTGGAAGACCAAGAATGTTCCTTCTTGCAAGAACGATAGCACATATAGGGGAAGAAATGGGTGTAAGAGCCTTAAAACAGCTTCTGCTGTTGAACTAATTGAAGACTTTGTGAACGACTTATTTAGCATACGGAATAGTTTGGGATTCCACTGTAATATCACACACTTCTAGAAATAGCTTAAAAATATTGTTAGCATCCACAAGGCAGTGAAGCTATTTGCCCATAGCTGGTGGAAATTTGAAAATATTTCAAATTTTGACAAATAAATCGGAGATCCTAATCGTAGTTATAGTTGTAGTACGATACAAGGAATAGCTATATCAAGATATAAGTTGTAGTTTTATTAAGATATAAGTAAAATGCTGCAGCGATTTTTCTTAAAGAGATTCGAGAGAAAAGACGCAAATTTAGTAAAGGTGAAAATTTAGAAATATGTTTACTTTTGACGAAACCAACGGATATCATCATCGTAGTTAACACAAAAACTGACACGATCGACGTTTTGTGCTCCAGGATTTATTTTTCAACACAGAAAGGAGATAAAGATAAATAAAATGGAAAAGAAATAATAATAGGCCAGCCAGAATCAAATATTGATAAAGCAGATGAACTTCTATCAAGGAGGAACTTCCAAAATCCGGCAAGATTACTTTATGTAGTAGATACATATTAAATGAAGTGTTGCACATAGAATTTATCTGGCGTACATTTTGTTAACGATTTCTCGGGCCAAAGACATGAGAATTGCCGAGGTTAACAGGGCGTCCATTTTCCTAATACTAGAATATTACATGTAAAGTGCTTAGTGTAATTAAGTCGCGCAGAAAAGAGCGGAAATGTGATGAACGTCCGTCGAATTGAATTCGGTCAGGGAAAATGGGATGTAAATGATTCACTAAATTCTCTGCTCCTTTTGTAAGGGAGATAATTAAGTAAAGCGGTATTTACTCAGCTAGAAACCATCAGGAAATATTAATTATTTCTGTTATATGGAGGAACTGTACTCGCTTAAGGAATGTAAGTGCTATTATTCCTTTAAGTATAGTAGTTGGGCGCCCTTAGGGATGAATCAATTGAAAAGGTAATTAGTTATAACGCTGATCGCTATAAAGCTCTGCGTGGAAATTTACATTCGAATAAGCTTGCTGTTAGATAGAGATACATATATATTGAAATAATAATAAGTAATTATTTTACAACACAATGTCCGGCAATGTCGCGAATGCATCTTCCAGAAAGTTATGTAAGCAACTGGAAGATGCCGAAGCTATTATCCAATCAGATGTCAGAAGAAAAGTTTCAATAAAATGTGTGAAATTCCTTTTATAAAGAAAGATAAATAAAAACGAAAACAACTTTCAACACGTTATGTACACGTGGATTAATTCCTTTCCTGGTGTTAAGAATGTTTTTTTAAATAGAAAGCCAGGCTTAACATGAGAAAATAAAAGGTTTTGAATATTACATACTTGCCAGAAAATGCGGACAAGAAGCTGGCGGAGATTGGATCGTAAACTGGATAATGACTCGTTTACTGTTGGTTGTTGATTGTTGGTTCTGTGCAGTTCTAGGAGGTCAACCCTCAATCGGACTTTCCTACTCTAGTGTCACATTTCCCGTGATGGGAAAAGAAACGCCATGCTAAAGATATAATAATAATAATAATAATAATAATAATAATAATAATAATAATAATAATAATAATAATAATAATAATAATAATAATCCAAACCGTGGGACCCAGAAGAAAGGTCTGGGTGTCATGGTCGGCAGGTGCTCATTAGGTAGCCAGCATGGGGGATCCGGTGTCATCCTGCGAATGTTGGGTAACTTTCTAATTTCAGAAACTCAAATAACATGGACGCTGAACAGGTAAGTATAACCTATAATTTCAGAGGACAAAATGATACCGAACAAACACAGCACAGCTATGATAACCATCAAAATAGAAGAAAACCGAAGAAAGAAATGGACAACAAAAGAGAATAAACTCGTAATGGAATGCTATTATAGAAGTCATCCTAGATGTAGATATGGAGGTTATTGGAAACGAATGAAAGAACTATGGGACCTGTCCAGTGACTACCATATGACAAAACAAAGAATTGCGGATCAAGCAAGACTGATACTCAAGAAAGGTTAGCTCTCTGAACTAGAACTAACAGAAATACAGCGAAAAATAAATGACGAAATTGAACAAGAAGCACCCCCAATAGAATTGAACGTAGAGACACCCCACAAGTTGAAGTAAAAACACCAAAGGTGGAGGACCTACGAAGACCTAACTCTACAAACGTGAAAACCGAGAACAATGAACCAGAACTAACAGAAAATTAAGCAGATGAAATAAATAAAATAATAAAGTTCATGAACGAGGAAAAAGCAAAGCTCCCATCGTTAAGGAACCAAGAGCAGAAGAAATTAAAAACAGAAACAGAGAAGGTTAACAAGCTCCACCCACACATCCCAACAGATACAGAAGCCATGGCATGGATTGACTACAAAAAAGCGTATGACAGGATCCCCCAAGCATGGATAATAGAATGGCTAAACATGTATAAAATGCTAAGTGGGATCATCAATGTAATAGAAAATGAAATGAAAACATGGAGACTGGAATTGACAGCTGATGGACAACACATAACAGAAATTAACATACAAAGAGGCATCTTCCAAGGAGACTCACTATCACCATTACTGTTCATCATAGCCATAATGCCCTTGAACAGTATTCTGAGAAAGTGCGAAGCCGGATACAAGTTCTCAAATACAGAGGAAACAATGAACCACTTGATGTACATGGACGATTTGAAACTTTTTGCAAGGACCGAAAAGGAGCTAGAGACACTAATTAACACTACCAGGAATTTGGAATTTGGAATGGAAAAGTGCATACCACTAGTTATAAAAAAGGGAAAGCTGAAAACGACAGAAGGCATGGAACTACCCAACCAAACAGAAATGAGGGCACTAGGAGAACAAGACGACTATAAATACTTGGGAATTCTGGAAGCAGACACCATCAAATCAACAAAAATGAAAGAGAGAATTGGAAAGGAATACTTCAGAACAGGAAAACTTCTGGAAACGAAATTATATAACAGAAATCTAATAAAAGATATAAAAACATGAGCAGTATCACTAGTAAGATACTCTGGACCGTTTATAGGATGGACAAAAGAAGAACTTGGACAGCTCGACCAGAAGACCAGTAAACTCATGGCCATGCACAAAGCACTTCACCCAAAGGACGATACTGACAGACTCTACGTGAAAAGGAAAGGCGGCGACAGAGGACTGATCTGCATAAAAGACTATATATATATATATATATATATATATATATAGTAAGTTATAAAATTATTAAGTTACACAGAATATTCCGCGTTTCATTAACCTAGATTTAAAATAGGTCAGGACACTAGATATCTATGCTCCCCACACAAAAACTCAACAGAAGGTGTGTATATAAAAACGCGAGACAACCACAAAATTCTCGATTAAGCCTGATGAATTGTTGAGTGTTTAGTTAGCCAATCAGCTTTCTAGTTTCCACCGCATCCTTCCTAATCAGCCAATGAGCAGGCACTTACAGGACAAAGGCCCAGTTGACCTCCGGTTGGCCCGTTCCTTTGTGTTTGCTATTTTGTGCGAGGAGCATAGATATCTAGTGTCCTGACCTATTTTAAATCTAGGTTAATGAAACGCGGAATATTCTGTGTAACTTAATAATTTTATAACTTACTATATATATATATATATATATATATATATATATATATATATATAGTCAGCACTGTAAATCGGTGAAAAATTTCTCATTCAAGATAATAAAGACAATAATTTGCGTTGCTTTTGTTGTATTTTTTAATCCGTTTTCGTTTAAATGATACGATACAAACCTGCATTTTTGAACAACTTCTTAATAGAAATATCGTTACATTTCAGACAATAATCTTTCCAATTCTTTAAGATAAGGATTGATCATTTTTATTATTCCATTATTTGGAATACTGTTTTCATCTTTAGTGTTATTTTACAACGTTTCGGACGATGTAACATGCGACCTTCTTCAGGTGTATCTTGTCGAACTCGGGAATCTTTTGCCGAATATTTTTCTCGAATATAGGAATTTCCAGAGAAATTCGAACGAAACCCTCAATTTAAACCACGAGGGTAGCATGCTCTCGTTCCATCAGCCACTTGAACCTTCGATCTCCTGAAGAGTGTTACTTCGAACTTAATTCACTTAGTACTTTATCCGTTACACCATTTTGCGTACTCCCGATTTCGACAAGATACATCTGAAATGTTATAAACATAAAATTCAGAATGAGAATAGTAGTCCGAAAATCGATATAATACAGATAACATAATATAATTGCGAATACTGAGGGTCGGTGACAGGTTTTCTCCCTCTTCAGTTTAAGATTCACCTGTCAAATTCTTGTTGATGAACACCGTAGCATAGTTTTGCCCGCTGGTTACATCGCTTAGACGTTGTCATTCCAGCATCCAAGATGAAAACAGTTGTCTTAATAATCCAAATAATAAATTTATGAATCCTCGTCTGCAAATTTCCGAACGATAAAATCAAGTATGGATGCTGTTTATCTTTAGTTTGCTTGGCATTTAATTTCCCTTTTATCATTTTACAGCATCGACCAAGACGTTTCCTTTTCTTTGTGACAGATAAGATCGCCGGCGGTTTAGAATTTGAAATGGAATTCCTAATCGCGATTCTATTTGACATTGGCACCTTCCATTCTGGAACTTGATTAACAATATCCTTCATTTCAAAAGCAGTGATCGTAAATTCAACTGATCATTTATAGAATAACAACGAATTGTCGTTTCTTAATGTTTTAATAACTTGCACTGGTCAGAGCTTTGTGTCATCTGTATATTAATAGACAACCTTCACGGGACAATACCTTAACTTCAACTTCAACTTCAACTGTCCATATAATGTAAAGAAAGAAATCGGCTGTTGCCAATAACACTGAGCAGAAGCAATATATAACTACAGCAATACATATCAAGAGGAGATGAGCAATTTCAGAAAAACCATCCAACAAAACAACTACCCAGAAACTCGAACAAATCGAAACCAAGGACACCACTCGGAAATTCGCCACAGTTTGTATACTATACATGAAAGGCCTGTCCGAATTTTTTTTTTAATATACAAGAGACAGTATTTAGGAGACACTCAACTCTCAAAAAACACTTTGTACAAATCATACCCCAACCAAAAAAAAATATGACAAAAAACTGTGTGTGTGTAAATGTGGAAAACTATACAAAGGCGAGACGTCGCAACGTTAAGCCGTAATACGTGGAGAAACTGAAAACCCAAGTAACAAAAAAGACGAATTGAAAATAATAAACAGAGAATGGTGAAGACTATCTAACTCAATTAAACCCCGTATAATTCATCTCCCCACATTAATTATCCTACTATTACTCCTTATAACTTATATTTTTAAGTACTGTTTTTTTTACACGGTGGTCACCACTTATCAAGGCCAGGAAGCCACTCAGGGATAAGGGTTATTGCAAGTACAGTACGTTAGTGTGGAGATTTGATGAAATGTTTACTTAAGGGGGCGGTTCATTAGGAATTTGTTAACGTTGAACTTGAAGACATCCAAGTTGTAGTCCGGTGGGAAGCAGGCAGACGGAACAGAGTTCCACAGGCGCGCAGTTCTAAGAAAGAAGCTTTGTTCATGGAATCCACGTTTTGATTTAGGCACAGATGAAGAGTGGGGGAAATTGTTCACAGTGGATTCAGCTAGACGGGTGTTTTTCGTGAAAGATTGGAGAGGGGGGGACCAGAGATTGGAGTTCAGACGAGCACCTGCCATGGAAATAAAGATAAAACAAGGATAGGCTCGCAACATCTCCTCTGTGGGAGAGAGGTTGCAGGATAGAGAAAAGGGCATCCCCCACTAAGCAACGAAGTCTATTTTGTACTCTGTCAAGGCAGGATAGGCTTTTTAGCAGCTCCTGCCCAGATATGGCAGCAGTATTCCATCCTTGGACGTACTTGGCTTTTATATAGATAGAGAATTGCATCAGTAGTGAGATATCTTATAGCACTGTTATAATCTGAGATACCCCTTCTAAAAATATACCAACACAGCATAAATCCCTATCTCATGATAACGCCTTCCATAGCTACAACACATCTAAACATATGGCTAAAAATGATATTTCTTTCAAGTAACTTACCCTATATTATCCCCGAGATTTTAAATAGACATACTGTGCACATACATTAAACAGACATGCTATACACCTACCCGCATTACAAACTGCACTCCTCCTATATCACAGAGGCCAATATAGTCCCCTTAAATAACCTCAACCATTTATTTCGCTCCTAATGTAAACATCTCTAGACGTCGCATCCCTATTATTTACCTTCTCTACTCTTCTGATGAGAAGCATTAAGCTTCGAAATAATATTTTATAAAGAGTTCTCACTTACGTAACACCTCTAATTGATGTATACCCTTGTTAAATAAATGAAGTAATCTCTCTCTCTTTCTCTCTCTCTCTCTCTCTCTCTATATATATATATATATATATATATATATATATATATAGTTTTTACACCTTCAGTATCTCTCTTTATTGACTTCTATATAAACTCCAGAACAATTTGTTTTATTATAGGTGTCCTCTTGAAGAGATGATTTTATTCGCTTTCCATAACTCCCCCATATATATATATATATATATATATATATATATATATATATATATATATATATATATATATATATATATATATACTAGCATTTCAGCCCGGCGTTGCCCGGGTGTTCGGATGTGTATGTTGAGCAAAAAAAAAAAAGTGGTAGTTGGAAGGCAAGCTCGAACCCGTACCGCAAAGGAGGAAAAAATGTTTATGCTGTTACGACCACCGCCGAACCGGAAGGCACATTTTTTTAAATTAAGGCTAGACAATCTAAAGGAGAAGAAAACTTTTAAAAATATAGGCAAAAAAAAGTGACCCCCCCCCCTGTAGAAAAATGCCTAGTTGAAGGGGAAGATATTAATGTTTTTAGCCAATTTTTCGATATTTGTCGTATGAAAGGTCGAACTTAAAAACGATACTGATCTTGGTAAAATCCGACGCCTCTATTGAAAGTTTACGGCAGACATGCAAACAGACGTACATACATGCATGTATATATAGGAAACTAAAAAATTTCGACCCAAACTGATGAAAAAGCTTGCCCTAATCTCTGAATACCCTTTATGTAAAATGTTAAATATGTAGACCAGAAATTGTCTGAATAATTTGGTAGAGACCGCAGAGGTCAATTTTTTTAACTTTGACCCCTATTATGACCTCTTAAAATTTATTGTTTTGGGCTCAAATCAAGTTATCAAGTTAGATCCATGTCCAAGGAACCTATATCTAAAATTTCAAGTGCGTATACCCAAAATTGTCGGAGGAGTTTGGTAGAGTTCTCAAAGGTCAAATCGTTGAACTTTGACCCCTTAATCGCCAAATTTCTGACCAAAAATACGTCACATCGATTTTCTCAAATCTCAGTACACTGTATATCAAATTTCGAGTCTGTAGACTAAAAATTGACAGAGTTATTGCGTAGGGAAATGTACACATACACACAGATAGGTTCACTTTTATAGATATATATATAATTATTTTTTACTATAATAATTAAATACCTACAGACACTAGTGTTTCATCCTTTCGGGAATCTTCAGTGCAGGGTGCCACGATTAATACCAGTCGAACGATTTGAACCCCGCAGCACGAGACATCTCTGGTTCGATTAGCGGAGACCTAATCCATTTGGCTACCATTAACCTTGTGAAATAGCGTTGAATTTAAACATCTTAATTTTAAATGTTCATTTACGTCAGTCAGAGAGTGACCTAATCTTTATACGATGATCTATTCATAAGAGCTAAATTGACCGACTTTAATTCAACTGAAAGTGCTCAACGATAAGAAACAAATTTCTTAAAGGGGCTGTCATATATATATATATATATATATATATATATATATATATATATATATATATATATATATATATAAACATTGATGGCTACATATGTGCATAAACGTTTCTGTAATCACCCATCATTTGGAGACTACGTCTTCAGGCCAAGAATTCTCCTCAAAAACTCGAAAAGGAGTTTTCGGGGGGAATTCTTGCCTGAAGACGTAGTCTCCCAAATGACGGGTGATTACAGAAACATTTATGCACATATGTAGCCATAAATGTTTGTATAAATAAGTTAAATATACCTGCTCTTTTAACTCATTGAGCACTTTTTTGTAGACACATCTTGTTTCAGTGGATGCAACTAAGGTACATATATATATATATATATATATATATATATATATATATATATATATATATATATATATATATGGCGTTGCCGGGTAAATCTTTTTTTTCCATCCCCACACATTGTGCACAAACCAAAATAAAACAGACAGGAATACGGATGTTTATTTATATATATATATATATATATATATATATATATATATATATATATATATATATATATGAAATAAAAATTACAATTAAATTTACCAAAATGATCCAAGATGGTAAAATTAAAGTATATTATAAATATTAAAGAATTAATATTTATAAAATTATATCAGCCAGATGTAAAAGCTCGATAATACCGAATAGGAAATAGAGCTTATAATATGAGCAAATAGTTAATAAAATATGTTATAAAACACTTTGAAATGAGTTAAAAACATATTTAATCTGAAAAGGAAACACTAGATAAATGGATAGTCCTTAATCCGCGGAGTTTCGAAGAAATACTTTCCTTCTCATCAGAGGGTAGGAATTAGCAAAATGCGGGATCGGATTTTGCATGCAGAAGTATTTGATGAAACAACAAGTAAGTCAAAGATCTTACTTGAAAACAAAAAAAAAAGTGAAGCAGAGGAAATATGGTGAAGAAAAAGGTGATTACACACGAATGGATAGTCTGGTAGAAGATCAAAAGTCCAGTGACGGTAAAATCCAAATGTAAAACTTCAAAAAAGTTAAAAGAATTTCCATTTTTACAAGTAAAATCCAAGGAAATACCGTAATTGGAAGAAGATGGTCCATAATAATCCAAAAGCAGAAATCCGTAGAATAATTCACAAAAATGTGTACAAGGAAAAAAAGAAAAGATTCCAATAATATTAATAAAAGAAAAATAAGATATGCTTTTCACTCTACTTCCGAGACATAAATATAAATTATAAATATCTGGGAAGAGAAAGAAGAGAAAAAAAATGATGATAAAGTTTAATATAAAATATAAAATAAAGGGAAACAAAAGTCAAAATGACCCAGACAGGAAATGTTAAAGGCGCGAAAAAATATATAGGGCAAAATAATATAGGTCAACTGAAATGTACAGGTCATCACTTAAAAAATGGCAGCAAGAGTTGTTAAACGACACTAAAAGGAAAATAAATAATAAATAATAAATATATAGAAAATAAAGAATAAATAAATAAATTAAAAAATAAAATATAATAAAAAATAAAATATAAAATAAAATAAGAATGAAAATAAAAATAAAAATCATTTAAGGGGAGAGGATGGCCGGTATCTGCAACTTCAGGAAAAAAGTAAGTAAATGCATATAGTGAAATGAAAGTGTGGGTAGATTGATATATTAGATAGATAGGAAAGTTAAAAGAATAAAACAGAAAATGCAGATAAAAAATCGGCCATGCAAAGAAGAGATAAAGAATTAAAATAAAGGATTATTAAATTATAAAGTATTAAGAAGTATGTCGAAAAGCGATAAAGTTAAAGAAAGATCTTTATATCTATATAAAGGGTAAAAGTAATAACTATGTAATTTCAAAATTGCCATAATTAAATTTGGACTTATGTTTACAGAAAGAGATCAGTTCGTTTTTAGAATTTATTATATTGTTACTTTGAGGGGAAGTAATTATAGTTATAGCTTCGGTTGTGCAGAGGCAACATGATTTAGAGCCTGGAGTATAAGACTTACCTTTTTTTATAATAGTCCATTTGATTGAGAAGGGATTATTGTTAGAGTTAAGTTTTTTAATTAAAGTTTTTTAATTAAAGTGGTTAGAGAAGTTCCTTGGTTATTATTAGAATTATGGTTGTTAAAAGAAGAAATGTGGTTTGATATTCTTTTCTTAATAAATGTTGAAGTAGCGCCGATATATGTATGTACTTTATTAAAAGCTCGGGGTCTGGTATTAATATTAATTTGCTGATTTGTATTAGTTAAATAGTTTGAATTTTGTTCATAGTGTTCAACAAATGGTGGGACAATGTCTGTATGGGGACTATTTTGGAGGGGATAATGAGTGTTGTTAGTGTTAGGATGGCTGTTAGGAGAAATATTATTATTCTCATTATTATTATTATTATTATCACCATTATTACTAGTTGTATGATTGTAGATGGAAGGGCTGCTCGAGTGGTGTATTGGATTAGTAACTATATCAAATGGAGGATGAGAAGAAGAATAACTTGAAGACAAAATATTAGTGTCTGTTTTGGGAGGATTGCGTGGGAGCTCAGTAATAGTGCCAGAATATATAACATCTTTATGGATGCAATCATGATTGAGTGGGCAAAGATGTTTGTTATTACAATTGCAGTTAGTTTTGGGTTTAATTGGGAAAGGGATTTTTTTGGCTGATTTAATTTTTTTGTTATTAGATGTTAAGATCCTTTGTGCTAAATTAGGCATTGTTGAATAAGAAATCCGGATTGAATTGTTATTGAAAATAGAACTATATATGTGTGGGTATTTGAAAGATTTTTGTACAATGTTGAAGAATTCCTTAGATATATTAGTTTTGACATTTAGGCTAAATGGAGGACTAAACCAAATATTTTTCTTTCTCTTCGAAACTCCGCGGATTAAGGACCATCCATTTATCTGGTGTTTCCTTTTCAGATTAAATACGCTTTTAACTAATTTCAAAGTGTTTTTTAACATATTTTATTAAGTGTCTGCTCATATATATATATATATATATATATATATATATATATATATATATATATATATAAGCTTGACTGTGCTCGGGCCCTATGTACTGTTCATAACTTTATATGCACACACACACACACACACACACACATATATATATATATATATATATATATATATCCCTTGAAAAATAAATTATTGGTATTATAGTAAATTCGAGAGCGTGTTGATGCAGTGATTGCAGGTGATTAAATGAAAATGACTTACTGACTGGATGGTTTTCTAACGAATGATAAAAAGATTTTTTGTATAGTTTTAAAGGTTAAAAACTTCAAAGACTATATATATAAAGTTTGACTCCTGTCCAGGTAACCTGCATTTAAAATTTCGAGTGTTTAAACCCAGAATTGGCGGAGGAGTTTGTTAGAGTCTACAAAAAGTGATTAAAAAGCTTGCTGCGTGTCTCTATACCGTTTTTGTAAAATTTCAAATATTTAGACCAAAAATTGGCTGAATAGTTTGTTAGAGACCGCAAAAATCTTTGAACTTTGACTCCTTGGCAACCAAATACACTCGCCGTGAGATGTTAATCAGTCACTAAGTGTATCAGAATTTTTGGGCAAGTCGCCATTGCAAACATTTGATTAAATAGACTCTCCATGTCTACAACGTTATAACAATATGAAAATGTAATTTCAAACCTTAATTTTTATTTCAATAAAATGAGCGAAGACCAAATTTTAAAATCATAAAAGGTTTAATCGAAAAATATACAATATTATTTTTATCGGTTTTCTTTAAAAAAAGATCTCATGAAAACAACAAAATTAACTTGAATCGAAATCTAATATATATATATATATATATATATATATATATATATATATATATATATATATATATATATATATATATAACTGCCAAAAAATGACTTACCTGTTCCAAATTACTAAGCTATGGGTGCTTCTACTCTTCCTGTATAATAATTTATCAATATTTATATATTAAATTCCATGTATTTTTTAAATGAAAGGATTTTTCAACCAAGAGTTACGGTAAACAGTCTCTTCGACAATAGTTTATCCGCCATTAAAGAACCCGAATGTTATTCGATTTGTCAGTTTCTTATGTACGGAAGCATCAAAGTGACAAAAATAATTATTTCAAAAACGTAAAAACAGCACATTAGTAATCTTGATAGGGTAAATATGAAGAATTACTCCTTATTCCTTTAAATTTTCCATTTTTATAGGTTTTCGGGGCGCTGTAAACGGAAGTAACATTTTAAATATACGGCAAACGAGTAGTTTCCAAGATATGAAGAAATGTTAGTGGCCAAAAAGTGGGTGTTCACTTGTCTATAATGATGTCACGTCAAATGGGTACCCATTTTACGGCCACATTGGGGGTGGGCTATATACAATGAACACAATTTAACGTAAAATACTACTAACGTTTAACATTCCAGGAAACAAGCAGTTTCCATAAAGCATGGGTGGGGGCTGCCGTGGGTGGGGGCTGCCAGTTAATGTTTTTCGAGAGAAAGTTGCTTGGTTTAATTAACCGTTTTAACGTAAGTAACACGAACGCGTCGACATTTACTGCGAATTTCTTCATGGAAGCTGTGTGTGACAGAACGGTAATCAGTTTCGGTTGTCTTCCCTTTGTCCTTATGCCAGGCAGTCTTATTTCCCTTTTGTATTTTTTGGCATATTTCATTTCAACTACAAAGTGGCCAGTATGTGCTACCATGCTTGCAAAATAGTAACATTTCATTCATGCATTTTACCCAATTACTAAAAATTGGCTCGACCAAATGTCGATTTTTTTTATTCTCTTAAAGAAATACATGAATTTTTGATTTAATATATTTTAATTCTACTTTATCGAATGAATTTTTTTAATATCTAAAAGAAGAAAACATTGAATGAAATAGAAAAAATTGTCGTCCGCGTCCAATACTTACTATAGGTTAAGGAGATTAAGCTTCCAATTAAAAAAAATCAATGTGGTTTTAAAAAACAAAGGTTTTACACTTTACCATGGCGATCTTAGGGGTCAGGTTTAGATGTTAAGTTAGAGTATCCTTTAATTATGAATTCGTCTAGGGAAGTGGTTGGCCCTATGCCAGTTTCACTTAGAAAGAGTAAGTCTTGTTTTGTCTCCTGTAATTGGGTTTCAACCTCCGTTAAGTTGCAATGTAGACCCCTGATGTTGGAGAAGGAGACATGGTAGTAGGGGGTCTACGTTGGAGGATGGGGTTCTAGGTTTATTCGTATTTTATATTTGGAGATATTTCAGGTCTTATATGTGGTGTTGCCCCCACATATGGTCTTTGCTTGCAGTATCTGCCGGAACAGATACTACACTTTGATCTTTGCCAAAAGGCCAAGAAAAGGGTATTTATTTGCTCACCCACCAAGCAAATTAGGCACAAGGCCGATTTTTAATGTGAGGAGTGAAGGGGAAATGGAGACCAGTTTCCCAGGGAGTAGGGGAGCTGGATAGTGACAATTGGTATGAAGGGTTGCCCCTACATTGACTAAGGTCTTATATGTGAGGCTGCCCCCACATATGGTCTTTGCTAGCAGTATCTGCCGGAAAAGATACTACACTTTGATCTTGGCCAAAAGGCCAAGCACAAAAGTTTTACGGATAGACCGACAGACCGACCGACCGTTAGACTGACCGACTGATAGACCAACCGACGGAGGGACTTATAGAGTCGCTTGCACGCGACTAAAAATTACTTCAACAAGATTTAATTAAAATACGAACATAATTCTTCCTATAATTTTATTCCACCCGAGCGGATCGGAGGGGATTGAAAATTGCATTGTTATGATGGCTAAACTTATACATACATGATCTGAAATTTTCATCTCTCTCTTCCGGATATTGATGGTGTGAGACCCTAAGAAATTTACATCTGTCATGACCTGTGTCAGAAGCAAATACGTGTCATTGAATTCCTTTATGCCGAACAAAATTGAACCAATCAAAATTTACCGGCGCCTTTAAAACATTTCGAAGCCGATGCAATTGATGTCAGTACAGTTAGGACATGCGTTCGTCGATTTCAGAATGACAACGGAGATGTGAGTGATAAAGGGCGTTCCGGACATTTATGATCAAGACATCAAAAGAGGCTAGCAAAAGTGTAGTGAGAATGATGGTGACTATATATATATATATATATATATATATATATATATATATATATATATATATATATAGCAAGTTGGATCAACAAAAACATTCATATCCTTTTTCTACAAATACTCCTGCTACAGGACTTCTGATAAATGTATTATTTTCACTTTGACTTTCTATGTCTCACTGACTTTAGCAAATAGGGTGCATACCTTTATAACTATTTGCTAATATTTTCTCTCCTCTGATGAGATGGTAGACATCGAAACCCTATAGGTTAAGGAGATTAACTTTCTAAAACATTCTTTGTCTTGCTTCGAATAATAAAAATTATTTGATATGAAACTCAACCACTTCATTTCATTTCAATGAGAGTTTTTTGAAATTCATTGAATTACAATTTAATATATATATATAAACTGGAACTGAAAAGGTTGCTCGTTTTAATGGTACTACCCCCGTTTTCCTAGCGTTTCAACGTTACAGTTGTGAGTTGAAAATAGGAAGATTTACTTTTGGGACGACCTTCGTGGAATATTATCATAACTTTCTGGAAGACATTTCAATGATGTTGAGAAATGTCATAGTTAAAACCATGTATGATAGAAAAGTATCATTAATTTGTTTAATCAGAAAATGTACCTGAAAGTTCTGCATCTTTTAGATTAAGCCAGATATTTTATTCTAATATAAAAATCTGCTAAGATGATCACGTTTAAATTTTACTGCCTTTACGGCTTTTAGAAATTTATCGCAGTAATAGAAATTACGAATAGCATTTATATCAACGTTTATTGTCGTGGCACACAATATTCAACATTAAATGTTTTAAAGTCATCCAGGAATGAATTCGGATTTGCAGGAAAAAAGATAAAAATCGTGGATAGAAAGATAAGAGAAAAAAGACGTAAGAAAATAGAAAGAATCGTTGTGCGCCTGTATCGGCTTTATCGTTATTTTTATGGAAAGTACGTGTCTGAGCTTCAATCTATAGTCTCCCTTTTCCCAAACTTTCACAAAAACCCTCGTTCAGCTACAACAACAATCAAAATTTTCCCCGTGGAAATACTCTTTCTCTGGCTTACTTTCCAACTGACGAAAATATGATCATCTTCAAGTCCAATGTAAACAAGTTCTTGTTGAACCGCCTCCTAAATAATCTATATCTACTTCATTTCCACCAATAACTATTAATACACTGTTCTGTCAGTGGCCACTATACACTCATTAACTCTTATTCTCGAGTGGCTTTCGGGTCTTGATAAGTTGTCAATCCCGTATTAAAAAATAGATAAATAGAGCGATAGACAGTGAGACAGAAAGAGTCCTGTGGAAACATTTCAGATGACGACGAAAAGAAAGAAATTAGAATATTTTCTAATGATTTGAATACAAATCTATTGTGTTGTTTGATAATAGAACGTGAAAAAAAACGCGAATATTACAACCAATTGTCACACATTTGCGACAGAAGAAAATGTGAAAAAATGGACGGAACAAAAAAGATTAAAACAAAACAGAAATAGAAAAGAAGAAAAAAACAACGAAGATAGACAAACAACACTTTTGTTCAGGATGAAAATAACTTTTGAAAAAGTGTCAGTTTATCGTTACACGAAAACCCATTAACACACGGACAACCTTATTTTTATATTGGCTTTTTATTTGTATTTCACACTACAGACGATTGAATTGTTTTGTCAGTATTAAAAAAAATTCAAGCGTGTATTTCAGAAAAAAAAAATTTAAAAATACATATTTTATGACTGTGTGACGAGTTTTCTTGTGTTTTCCATGTCGTCTAAACTTGCGATGGAATTGAGCGATGATTATTCGAGCAGAGACTTTACAATTAAATGTAGAAATAAGAATTCGAGAGTCGGACTTTTAGAAAATTGTTGTCGTCGTATGGATAATTTTAACTAAGGATTCGAACATTGGATTTCTAAGAAATGGCATCGTCGATTCCAGAGTCGGGGATTTTTATTTTTTAGTTTATTTTAATAATAATAATAATAATAATAATAATAATAATAATAATAATAATAATAATAATAATTCTGATTTCGTTTATTAACGTCTCTCTGGAAACGGATGGGTATGTAGACCCATGATATTGGAAAAGGAGACCTGGTAGTAGGGGTCGACGTTGGAGGATGGGGTTCTAGGTTTATTTGTGTTTTTTTTTTAAGATTTGTCATGTTGAGGTTTTGAGATTTGTGGAGCAGGTCGGTAGACTTGGTTGCAGCAGGACAGAGAGGGAAAGTAAGAGAGAAAAAGACAAGAAAATTTTTTTTGTAGCACATGATAAGGTAAAGCCGTAACAATTACCCACTAGTATGGCATCGAGAGGCCCTACCAGAAACTACTGTATGGTCCAGAATCCATTCCCCAAATGGCAATACAGCAGCTCCGGTACTTTGCACCTGCTGATAGGACAACCTCCTTAGTGGTTAATCCAAGATCCTATCAGGCGGGTAACGTCAGCCCAGATGAAACTAGTGACATGACCACAAGGATGGACATGGAAACAGAAATTTTCAACGTACACATCCAAACACCCGGGCAACGCCGAGCTGAAATGCTGGTATAAAGAACAAATTCTAGCATACGTCTCTACACACAACACAAACAACCCAGAACTATTCACACAGATAACAAAAACCTTCTCCTCCTCAAACTAAACAACATACTTAAAACAACAAAAATAATAAAAAGCAAACGCCAACCCAAAAACTTAAAACACATCCTAACTTCCTCAAAACTCGTCCCACATACTACAAAAGAAGTTACAAAATGCAACAAACCGCGATGTGGAGTATGTGACATAATAATAGAAGGTAACACATACGCATTCAAAAACCCAGCACAAATATTCAAAATAAAAAAGGATCTAAATTGCACCTCCAGAAATGTAGTATATGCACTAAGATGCACAACATGCAACAAATCCTACATAGGCGCCACCAAAAATTTCAGGAATAGAGTGGCCTTACATAAGAGCAACATCAAAATTGCAGATAACAGACACCTCTATGTTTCAAAACACGTACACACATGCAGTGGAAACAGCTTCAAAATAATGACAATCTTCCAAACAGACAATTATTTTTATTTACTTACACAGGAAAAAAACTTCATCACCAAATTCACTCCTGAACTGAACAGAACCTAATACCATCACACAAAAACATGAAATGCAAGGTACACTCGCATACACACCCATACACATACACATATACACACACACACATAAATCAGAACCGACACATTCAAACACACACACATGTGCGCGCATACAACCACACACAGACATAACACCCCTATCTCTAATACAACACACTGAACAATACCAACCCTACTTAATCTCGAAACCAACAACACTAGGAGACACCTAGAACCATAGTATAATATCTGTTCCAACACCTCACTCCCTCCTCAGTCAGGGGAGGAGAACCCCTCATGACTGAAACTACTATCTTCCCTTCTATCATCCCCCTCCCATACCTACACCCCCTCCAATGCCCCCCCTTCTGGGGAACAAAATCTTCCCCACACTAGGAACCGATCCTGGGTCTGGCCATACCCACATGGGGAGACAAATAAATAGAAACATTAAAAAATCCCCTATTTTAAATACACCCCTCTTTCTAAACAAACATAATATAAGACTAAAACGAAAAATCACAATACTAAAATCCAAGAATCCAAAAAATAAATATCAAAATAGAATGAAAGCACCCCTACCCTTACTTCAGAAGAGCCAGTCCCCCCTCCCCACACATACACATTAGTAACGACCTCGGACCACAGCCGCCTTCCTAAGGAAGCAAATAACCCCAAAATACTATAAAACAATATACACATTCCCAAACCAATAAAAGCAAACACACACACACGCACACACACGATCACACACACACATAAACACACACGCACACACACACACATACACACACCCTACCCCACCCTAAAGGAAAAGAAAAACACATTAGCAGAATGAGATAGCGACTGACTACAGCGAGGTCAAAATCTTCCTGGACAAACCAAATAAAAAAGCAATAAAAATTCAGCATACCAATGTATAATAAACACTTACAAGCCTCTACCCCTTGGAAAAACTTCAAACTAACTACGAAAATCGCCATTTTTACACATTTGAAAATAATTTCTGACGAGGACGCATCACAGACCGTCTGAAACGCGCGTAAACGATTTCAATGACTTAAAAACATTATTACAATGATCCAAACATAATTCTCAATGAAAAACCAAGACACGGAATAATAAAATAATGTTAAAAAATACACATTTTTGGTGACTACTCCCTTATTTAAATATACATCTTTCTTTCGTTGGAATTTATTAACCCATTTTATATATATATATATATATATATATATATATATATATATATATATATATATATACTAGCAATTTCGTTGGAATTTATTAACCCATTTTATATATATATATATACTAGCATTTCAGACACACACACACACACACACATATATATATATATATATATATATATATATGTGTGTGTGTGTGTGTGTGTGTGTGTCATCCACATGCAGTACTGTTTCACTGTTTCACAGTTCATCAATGCGGCTATGATAGATAGATAGATAGATAGATAGATAGATGAAGAGAGAGAATGGGTGCTTTGTTTTCAGTCATACATACATTGTAGCTCACGTACACAAGCAGCCAGCAAACTATACAAGAGCTATTTTCTTTATATACTCCACCTCACCTGTTGAGCTTTGCATTATCCGGATAAGTCTTCATTTAAAGAATTTCCCTATTTCTTTTTCGCTCACCCCATATATATATATATATATATATATATATATATATATATATATATATATATATAGAGAGAGAGAGAGAGAGAGGGAGAGAGAGAGATTGATGAAGAGAGACAATGAGCGTTTTGTCTACACGCACACAATCAGCCATGAAATTATACAAGAACTATAAGTATTCAGAATAGCGACCCTTTCTCGAGTCAGCTTAAATCAAATTACTTTACCTACGTATGGTGAACGTTGTAAGGTGGGGAATAGGAAGGTGTTGCTCACTAGCTGAACATTAACCCAGGTGGCGCCATAGATCATGCATAACTGCATATTGTATCCAATCTATCTTCGGAAACAACTGCAAAACCTCATTAATTTTGTCTCGTTTGAAAATATCTCGAACATATATACGCACTCTTGTATGTGTGTGTGTGTGTGTGTGTGTGTGTGTGTGTGTGTGTGTGTGTGTGTGTGTGTGTGTGTGTGTGTGTGTGTGTGTGTGTGTGAAATGAAAGTTGCCGTGAGATGTTAATCAGTCACAAGAGTCAATCAATCAATATTTATAGATCCTGAAGCGGATTTCAATGAGTAATAAATCAACAATAAAAATAAATCGGAATTCACTCCTGAATAAATGCTGTTATTTCTTCCATTTTTCCTTTAACATATAAATAACATATTATGAGTGTGAAATAAATACGTCTTCATGCTTTGAAATGATTAATAACGATATATGTGTGTGGGGAGCGTGTGTGGGGGCGTCTGTGTGGGGGACGTGTATGTGTGTACCGATTATCTCATAGACTAATAAATGGCTACTTATGAATTTTGGCAGATATATTCTTGGAAGCTCATTGAATAAAATTAACACATTTCGTTATAACGCTTACCATTAAAAGTGTTTGTCCACCAAAACCCACACTCGCTTCTGAAGCAAATTTAAATTGAGATGCAAATAATTCAATAGAGAAAAGAATTGCCTTATATCAAATTTTACGATGAATTGAGCAATAGATTTTTAAAAGGAAGAATGCGCGGGCGTGAGCGTCAATAATACGCATGTGTTTGGTTAAATACTAAACGATCGAAATTATCATTATTTATTATGACGTAAAGTGGGCACTTTATTTTTTTACTATCTACTATGAAGAGATAGGTAATGAAATCGCACGATAAACACAAAAGAAAAAATCAAACTCTTATACCAATGCTTATGCCAATCTTGGGAAATGTATTCATATATATATATATATATATTGATTGATTGATTGAGATTGTCGGACTGACTTCCTCATCTTGGTTGTTATTGTCACAACGTTTCGGCCGTTTTGCCCTCCGGCCTTCGTCAGGTGTTTTGTATCGAACTGGGGGACTGTTTGTTAGGAGTCTCGAACCCAACCCTTTATTATTATTACGGGGGTACCGTGTTCGGACTCAAGGTACCCCCGTAATAATAATAAAGGGTTGGGTCCGAGACTCCTAACAAACGGTTCCCCAGTTCGATACAAAACACATGACGAAGGCCGGAGGGCAAAACGGCCGAAACGTTGTGACAATAACAACCAAGATGAGGAAGTCAGTCCGACAATCTCAATCAATGAAAACACCTCATCTCAAAAATACAGACAATTACTATATATATATGTGTGTGTGTGTGTGTGTGTGTGTGTGTGTGTGTGTGTGTGTGTGTGTGTGTGTGTGTGTGTGTGTGTGTGTGTGTAAAGAGAGAGGGGGTAGAATGGGAGAGAGTATTTACAAATTGACAATCCAAAAAAAATATATAAATAATAATATTCATAGTTTTTTGTTGTATTTTGTTTTCTTTTTTCTTTTTTTTTTTACCTCAAACAAGGAATATCGCCACCTGGGCGCAAGGGGCTATTAATTGGGATACTGCCTAAGAAAGATTTACAAGATGTTAGTTTATGTTACATTTTTAACTTTTGCATATTAGTACAGTGAGTGAAACAATTAGCAGGAAGGGAATTCCAAATCTAGTTGTTCGAGAGGAGTAGCTATTAAACTAGAAAGCCTCTGGTATTAAGCTGTCACAACTGTGAATGTGGTGTGATCTTGTTGCTAAGCAGGTCTGTCGGGGATATGTGCGTCGAGGAGTTCATCAGAACACATTTCATCAAAACACTTGTAAAACAGAGCCAGTTATTAAAATTCTGGGAGAAAATCGACTATATGAGAATGCATATAAATTCACATTAAGGAATAAACACTACAAAGAATGTTTAATGTTAATTTATGTGGACAGAAATGGTGTAGGTTTTTTAGTCTTGATTATTGATTTTGCAACATTTCATTGGTTACGTAATGTATTATTTCTTGTTTTCGGTTGTGTTAAAGATATTTTGAAAGTAAGATTATAAAAAGCTCGATCGAGACACAACTTTGTAGCAACCTAAAGCATTAAAACTACAGGTGAGGGAAAAAGTCTTATTTTTTGTTTTTTGTTTAGTGTTTTCCTGTTGTTTTTGTCTTACGCTTCTTGTTTGAATCTCCATTTATTGATCGCAATAATGCTGAGTCGCTAATAAACCTCCCGGCATTTCTTTGTAAGAAAGAAAACGGCGTTTGCGCAAGAATCAGTAGGATGCAATAGCAGAATTACACAGTTTTTTAGAGAATTTTCTACCTTCAGTTTCTAAGATTAAATCATCTTTATAGTACACTTACGTGACACAGTATTGCTTTTAGAAAGGTTGTAAATATTTAGTTATTTTCGCAGATTAAATCCCAGATAAAAGTAGATGTTTAAAATGTGTGACTTCATACGCTGATTTCTCGTCCATGATCTGTCTATAATTTCGATTCACACGGCTTGCATTCTTTTGTTTCACCATTGGCCCCATTACAGAATTCTGCTATTCGTTGAAAAATGTTTTCGGCTATCAGTCACTAGTCACAAAAACTAATTGTAACGTAAAAGTCGATAACTTTATATACTGAATGCTAATATAACTTGTGTAAACAACACGACTTTACAAAATGTCTTTTAAGAAAAGTTTATGACTGAAAAATCCACTAGATGTTCTGTTGCTTTAGCAGTGAATCAGTTCTATTTGTAGATGTATATCGGACTCTGTGTAAAATATAGGATTTTTAAACGACGTGGAGTTATGTAACACAATGGTGGCATTGATTTATTTAAAAATCGGAACCAAATGTAGCAAGAGTCGATGAGAAGGCACATCAATCAATTCTCCAATATTAATTGACCGTTTTATTGACAAGTATTCTCTTCGCATTTTACGTGTTGTCTATGTTCATGAGGAATAGAACCTATTTCTTCCATTCGATCCCTAAGTCAAAACCTCCCTTATTCGATCCACTCCAGACATTCTCAATTCGACAAATCTAATTCGTGCATTTACATCATACCCTATTGCTTTTAGAACGGTTGTTAATATTTAGTTATTTCGCAGGATTTACCACTTCAATTCCAGATTAAATTAAAGGTGTAACATGTACGATGTTTCACACCCTGATTTCGTGTCCAATATCTGTCTAAGTTTCGATTCACCCGGCTTGCATTTTCCTGTTTTATCTTGACTCCGTTATTCAGGGAAATCTGCAAATCGGCAATGTTTTTGTTTATCACTGACCACAAATCAGCCACCAAAAGAAAATGAATCAACACATGAATGTAACGAAGCGATGTGGAGTCACGCCACACTATGGGATCATTGACTTATTTGAAAACGGAATCCCAAATGTAGCAGAAGTCCATGAAGCCGAGCATTAATCAATTGTCCAATATCAGTTGATCGATCTGTATTATTTATTGACTGTTATTTCCTTCTTACTCTACTTTTTATTTTACCGGCATTCGTGAAGAATTGAACATATCTTCTCCTATTCGACGCCTTTTTATTCGATTCACTCCAAGCATCAAGACGCTTTTTATTCGATTCACTCCAAGCATTCTCAATTCGACTCATCTAATTTGTAAAGCTTATATTTTGTAAAGTAATAATCCTCTTCCTCGTTCCAACTTTC
The DNA here is from genome assembly GCF_053919585.1 of Euprymna scolopes. Classification (NCBI taxonomy): domain Eukaryota; kingdom Metazoa; phylum Mollusca; class Cephalopoda; order Sepiida; family Sepiolidae; genus Euprymna; species Euprymna scolopes. The sequence goes on from NC_136491.1 coordinate 158,441,472, forward strand.
AATCAGCAAACACATTCTTGCAAATCAGTTCATCAACAGACACGTCAGATGACTAATAATGTCGAGTTTTGGGGCATTTTTTTTTATCTTGCTTGGTTCTTTTCTTTCCAGCTATTCCAACTGATTACAGTGGCTTTTTGTTGACATTTCACATGCTAATACAAATTGTTCCTTCCGTCCGCGATATAGTTACTAGTACTCTCTGTTTTATACATCACTATTGCAACTCACTTGGTGTTCTCGTACCAACAATTTACCTTTCAGTTCTCACTGATTACGGCAAATTGTTTTCTGTTTTTAGTGCCATTAAACCTTTCCAGATTTCTAGTACTCTACATAGTGTTCTATGTGAATTGTGCTATTCCTTCTTGTATTATTAGTATTAATATAAGTATCATTATTATTAGTATTAATATAAGTATCATTATTATTAGTATTAATATAAGTATCATTATTAGTATTAGTATAAGTATCATTATTAGTATTAATATAAGTATCATTATTAGTATTAATATAAGTATCATTATTAGTATTAATATAAGTATCATTATTAGTATTAGTATAAGGATCATTATTATTAGTAGTATAAGTATTAGTAATGTTCTGCAAGGTCGCGACTGATCGCCACGTTTATACCGCCGTAAGACGTAATAAATAACTGCTCTCTTTCTTTCCGAGCCGGGTTCTTTTATTTGCCTCTAATCTCGCCCAGTCACATGACTTTATAACGTTCCTTTGCAAAAAAAAAAAAAAAAAAAAACTAAGGCTGAGAAAACTGTCACAAGAATGCTCATGCCACTACACAATATTGTCTAATGAAGATAGCGAAACATAAAAATAAATTTCGTTCGGTGTAACCTCCGACCTTCTTCACGTGTATCCTCTCAAACTCAGGAATTTTTATATCGAACTAATGAATCTACATGGAATTTTCAACAGAACCCTTTATTTAATTCACGGGGTAGCATGTTCTTATTTCGTCAGCCATAACTAAATAGAGGTCCTAAGTAATTCGTAATTTTATTTTCGGTCGCCAACACTAATTATTCTAATATGCAAGCCTCACAGTGTTAAATGTATAAATCTCACATATAATTTCTATAATACGTTTGTTACACATGACTGACTGTAACGCATGTTCCATTCATTAAAGTTACTTATTAACTCTCTATCCAATACATCTCATTTTTAACAAATCACTTGATGACAGTAATTCAAAACCCTGATGTTTTATATTTGGTAAAATTATAATCTTATAAATTCTACGAACTCCATGCATCCCTTTTTCGTGTACATTCGACGTTAACTATAGACTTTCTGTATAAAACCGCTTCGATTGAAATTATTTCTGGTGTAGATTATTTGCTTAATTGTAACAGAGTGGGGCCATACGAGTAGCTAGCAAGTATGTTAGTTGGACAAATTTGCAAATTTGCACATTTAATTTAACGTATTTTAGTAGAAAATAGTTTTAAAGAATAGTAAATATTTGACAACAAGGAAATATAAAGAAACGATAACAATAGGACCGAACTGAAACAAAAACAATAAATAACAACAAACACCTCGGCTTTATTTTTGCTTCACACAGATTAAGAACGTCAATATAATGCAATTAGATTATCCAAGTGGGTCTGGGTGCCGGGAGTTACCCGGGTGTTTGAAGGTGTGTGTTGAAAAAAAAATGGTAGTAGGCAGGCAGGCTCGAACCTGGACCGCGAAGGAGGAAAAGAAAGTTAAACAAAAATGTAACGCCAAACCAGAAGTGACGTTGGTTAAAATTAAGGCTAGACAATCGAAAAGAGGCTATAACTGTCATAAATATGGGCGAAAATGCGACCTCTGCCTGAGCAAAAGCCCCGCACACAAGAAATTCTATTAACCAACACAGATCAAGCAAACCGCGACGAAATCAAGCTTCATCTCGACAAGGGGTGTGATCATTTAACCAACTGACTTCCAAGCCGATGTCTCACAAGTAGGGATTTTGACTTCGAAAAGACGACGCCATCCAGCAGAGCTAACCTAACGAGCCATTTTTGCTACAGAATTTTCAGAATGTGAGAGATTATATATAATTATTTTCAGAATGTGAGAGATTATATATAATTATTTTCAGAATGTGAGAGATTATATATAATTATTTCAGAATGTGAGAGATTATATATAATTATTTTCAGAATGTGAGCGATTATATATAATTGTTTCCAGAATGTGAGAGATTATATATAATAATTTAAAGAATGTGAGAGATTATATATAATTATTTTCAGAATGTGAGAGATTATATATCATTAATTTCAGAATGTCAGACATTATATATAATTATTTTCAGAATGTCAGAGATTATATATAATTATTTAAGAATGTGAGAGATTATATATAATTATTTTCAGAATGTGAGCGATTATATATAATTGTTTCCAGAATGTGAGAGATTATATATAATTATTTCCAGAATGTGAGAGATTATATATAATTATTTTCAGAATGTGAGAGATTATATATCATTATTTTCAGAATGTGAGAGATTATATATAATTATTTTCAGAATGTGAGAGATTATATATAATTATTTACAGAATGTGAGAGATTATATATAATTATTTTCAGAATGTGAGAGAATATATATAATTATTTTCAGAATGTGAGAGATTATATATAGTTATTTTCAGAATGTGAGAGATTATATATAATTATTTTCAGAATGTGAGAGATTATACATAATTATTTTCAGGATGTTAGAGATTATATATAATTATTTTCAGAATGTGAGAGATTATATATAATTATTTTCAGAATGTGAGAGATTATATATAATTATTTTCAGAATGTGAGAGATTATATATAATTATTTTCAGAATGTGAGAGATTATATATAATTATTTCCAGAATATGAGAGATTATATATAATTATTTTCAGAATGTGAGAGATTATATATAATTATTTTCAGAATGTGAGAGATTATATATACTTATTTTCAGAATGTGAGAGATTATATATAATTATTTTCAGAATGTGAGAGATTATATATAATTATTTTCAGAATGTGAGAGATTATATATAATTATTTTCAGAATGTGAGAGATTATATATACTTATATTCAGAATACGAGTGATTATATATAATTATTTTCAGAATGTGAGAGATTATATATAATTATTTCCGTGGCCCAAAGATATCTTTGCTTAGTTGATAGAGTACTTGCCTCGCATGCAGGATGCTCGGGTTTCAAATTTCGGGTACGGATATGCCTGACTTATGGTACCAAAATGAGAGAGAAACTCGAGTCTTAGACTTCTGGCTCGTTGCACATTCAATAGTTCCCCATTAGAACTCTTTAAAGTTTCGACATAATATTATTTTTTACGCTATCAATTTTCTCCTGATGAGATAAAAGCCAAAAGAGCTCTTGAGAAACTTCCGCATATTTGTATTTTAAAAATATATATATATGTGTGTGTGTGTGTGTGTGTGTGTGTGTGTGTGTGTGTGTGTGTGTGTGTGTGTGTGGACAGTGAGACCTCACCGTGATGATTGGTAATAAAGTTGGAATTCGGGCAAAATTTTATTATTTAAGACGACGGTTTTCAAAAGAATCTTTTTACTTTGGATTTGAATGGGACCATATTGTAATTAATTGGGAAGTAGTACAGCGGTATTTTTCTAGTTTAGAAAAAATGATAAGAAAATGACAAAACACATTAGAACAAAAACTGGTATCAAAAATCAATAAAAACGGTGAAATTACACATTTCCCTTAAATTTGATAACAAATATTTCATTATGGATGTTTTGTCGATTTTGTAAATTAAATAGAACAAAAGAAAAAACATAATTATCGCACACAGTTGATCATCCATCTTTTTTGTGAACAATTTTCAAATAATGAAGTTAATGTGCGTCGTTCCATGATATTTCATCATGGAAAGGTTTATGAAGTTAAAACAAAACGAAATTTAATATCAAAACAAATTTAAAAATAATGATTTTCAGAGGAGAAAACAAATCACTGAAACTCATTTAGAATTTTATCAACATACACTTTTAATTAAACGCCGACCGGCATCGCATTGCTTTGTAAATATCAAGCCATTTTCGAAAATTGTTAAACCAATCGGATATCTTTAAGCATTTTTTAAATGTTTCTGTTCTTGTTATACGCCAAACCAATAAGCGATGTGACGTCATATACCATGATGTTGATCATCTTGTACGAAAGAACGATGAAATCTACAATTATTTCATCTAAGTACATAACTAAACAAACGAAGATTAATAACGATGCTCGATTTAGTCCTGTAATATATTTGATATAGTATGCGACGTGGTGTATCTAGCCTACGGATAATAATGAACTCTTCTAATTGAAACTGAGCCATGAAGGCTATGTATCAGCAACGGTAGCTCATGTATGCAAATGACCAAGTCGTAGTGCGAGTTGTCGTCACAGCGATGGAAGAGAAGAAAAGAAGAGAGAAATTCGGAATCACCAGAATGGCGACAGTGAAGCGAAGCACATGCTGGCGAGACAGATATGAAAACCCCAGGTGGCGGGGACTGAATTTGAGCAGACGTGTCGACGCAGAAGGAGAAAAGGCATGTGCTCGGCACGGCAGAGTTTTATTAACCACGTAACGAAAAGATATAAAATTATAAAACCAAGATGCGGAGTTTGGAATAAATGTCTTATTTCAACTAAAACTGCCGGATCGAAGTTCTTTTCTTTGCGAGATAACAATGTCAATATTTAACTACCGCGGTATATACTTACTATAAAGCCCGAAGGAATATGTTTCTCGGCGGTCTGTACGCAGAATATAACGAGATTTTCACGCATATCATTCAGAATGTCCTATACTCACACTTTTATTTGATTTATATTTAAAATATTTAGTTTCCATTAAAATCGAGTTGTCTTTCTTCCGGACCGTTATGGAAACACAACAGTATAAAAAAACATTTCCGCTAAAGGTGTTCAGATTCAGATTATGGAGATACACACGAATTTGATTGGCTAACTAAACTAAATATTATGCGGATACAAAAATAAAAGCGCAGTAGCACAAATCCCGTGCACTTTGGTCTAAAATTTGTCCACGTGCTGAAACGCAGACATCTTCGTGTAGCTTGTCATTAATATATTTTTTATAATTTATTACATAACTATACTCACGTATTGGACACTATTAATCAAATATTGAAAATCAATACATAATACATTGTATGTCATATAATGAGTTTTTTTCTTTTACAAAGGAGTCACCGCTTATCAAGGCCTGAAGGCTACACGAGGATAAGTGTTAATGGGTGCACAGTAGTCGATGGGAGAATATCATAGGAATCGTTAGATGTGAAATTTTGGTAAATTGGATGACTTAAGAGGATGACTCATCAAGAACTTGTTTACGTTGGAATTGTAGTCAGCTGAAAAGCAGGCAAACGGAAGAGAGTTCCACAGGCGCGCAGTTCTAAGAAAGAAACTTTGTTCATGGAATTTACTTTTAGTATCATGAAAAAGTAAAAAGTGGTGAAATTATTTATAGTAGTTTCAGCTTAACGAGTATTTATTTGAAAGCGAGGGGGACCATAGATTGGAGCTCAGACGAGCACTTGCCATGAAAATAACGATAAAGCAGAGACAGTCTCGCAACGTCTCTTTTACGGGATGGAGAGTGCAGGGGGAGAGGAAAGGGCATCCCTCACTAGGCTACAAAGTCTATTTTGTACTCTGTCAAGGCAGGATAAGCTACTTCTAGCAGCTCCTGTCCAGATATGTCAACAGTACTCCATCCTTCGAGGTACCTGGCTCTTATACAAGTGGAGAATTTCATCAGCAGTGATATATCTACTGGTGCGGTAGAAGGATCCCATCATTTTTCCAGCGACTTTGGCAATGGATTTGTGTATGTGTCCATTTCAGATCAGGGGTAAAGGTCAGACTCAAAAGATTGTCAAAACAAAAGCCTCCCGAAAACGAGAGCTATTCATTTAAATTGATGCTAGGTAGAGATCAGAGCGTTGACGATGTAAAGATGGAAGCTTGGTTTTAGATGCATTAAAATTAACCAGCCACCTCTTTCCCCATTGCACCACGTGCTAAAGATCAGAGAATAAAAATAAGAGAGGACTTGGTCATTTGCGGTCTTTGATGCGTTGCCATAGATTATAGAGTCGTCAGCATAAATGTCTACAAATGATCTTCGGGTGTGATTTTGGGAGATTATTGATATAGATCAGGAAAAGAGTTGGACCCAAAATAGACCCCTGAGGGACTCCAGCATTAAGACTGTGAGCTTCTGATTTCTCTCATCAACCACTACTCTTATGGACCTATCAAGGAGAAATGATTTAATAATTAGGAAAACATTTCCAGTTATACCGTAGCTAGAAATCTTTTGAAGTATACCTTTATGTCATACCGTATCAATAGCCTTTGATATGTCAAGAGCAATTGCACTAGAAACGAAGCCTCCATCGAGAGATTCGCTAATCCTATGAGATATAATCGTTAGTACATCTGTTGTAGATCTAGCAGAACTAAGAACGTTATTTTTGCTGATGCGGTTGACTACTTCTCTATTTAACACAGATTCCAAAAACTTACTTATGACGCACAGGAGACTTATTGGTCTGTACTGAGAGGGAGATGACCGATCACGTGAATTTTTAAATACAGGGCATACTGATGAGGGCTTCCAGGGTGTTAGACAGAAATTCTTTCTTAAGACAACGCTTAAACAGCTTTGCAAGTAACGGAGCTAATTCTGGTTCAAGCTTTTTGGGCACTATAACCGGAATACCATCAGGGCGAGTTGCATTATTGGAATCAAGGTTTTTGATTAGCTTGTCAACATCATGCACATATATGTGTATGTCGCATAGCGTGTTTTTAGGAACAGAAGGAAATACGTGGGGGCGGCCTTGATCGCATAGGGTAGAATTAGCTGCAAAGTTTTTGGCAAACAGTTTATCTTTGTATGATGCTGACGAGAGTCTATTGATGATGGTTGGAGAGAGCGCACGCTTCTGTTCGGGACATTGTTTGCTATTTGCCAAAACTGGTGAGAACCAAGCCGCTGCTCAACTACTTTGGACTTAATGGACTGAGCATGCCATTCTCTCACGTTTTTTGTTACTTTTTACAGTGATTGCTGGCTATCCTGAAAGCGGCTTTAGTCACAGTATATCTATTACATTGGAAGCAACTGAAAAAGTGATTTCTGTGCGAAATGGCAGCAACACATTCTGGAGAGAACCACAGCTAGCTGTTAGGTTTTGCTGGAACTTTTTAAAGGGTATTCTTACAAATAATCATTCAGTTAAGAACACATTCTTTTTAAACATGGAAACGCAGAGGTATAAATGTAGGGAAGCTATCCCAGTCAGCCATAAAGTAGCAATATACTGAATAATGGAAAGATGCGCCTGAGGACTTATTACATTTCGTTTTTTTTATCTTAACTGATAAACCGAGTGGTCAGCCGATCTCAGGTGAGACAGAACGGAGGATGGACATAGCTCAGGGCATGTTGCGACAAAAAGGTCTAGGAAACTTGCATATTGGCCGTCAGTGTCGGACATACGGATGGGTTTGTGAGCAATGGAGAAATCTTGACAGAACCTCCCCTCATCATCTGTCTTGTTTGAGTGGTCTAACCATTCCATATTGTGAACATTGAAGTCTCCACAGACAAGGGATAAGCAGACAGGATGTGGTTAATTTTCTCAGATATGCTCTTAAAGATAGTAACTCCGCTGTTGTTAAAGCGATAAACGCTGTGGTGTGAACAAGTGCAACCGGAAGGACATATAGGGTACTTTAAGTTCTTCTATGTAAATGTTCCTACCAAATGGAAAGCCATCTCTAATGTAGGCACATATGCCATACCCATGGCGTTCTTGGGGTTCAGATTTTGATATTAAGTTAGAGTATACTTTAATTACGAACTCATCTAGGGTAATAGTCGGTCCAATGGCAGTTTCGCTTAAGAATAATATGTCTGGGTTGGTCCCATATAATTTCGACGGCTTAAAGGTTGAAATGTAAACCTCTTATGTGCGAGAAGGAGACATGGTAGTTGGGGTCTACGTTGGAAATTGAAGTTCTGGGTTTAATCGTGTATTTTTCTGGAAACATTTCATGGTGGAGTATTGAGATTTGTGGAACAGGTCGACAGACTTAGAGCAGGGCAGGGAGGAAAAGTAAGGGAGAAAAAGGAATGAAGAAATATATAATTATATGGATTTCTGAATATATATATATATATATATATATATATATATATATATATATATATATATATATAAAATGGGTTAATAAATTCCAACGAAAGAAATATGTATATTTAAATAAGGGAGTTGTCACCAACAATGTGTATTTTTTAACATTATTTTATTATTCCATGTCTTGGTTTTTCATTGAGAATTATGTTTGGATCATTGTAATAATGTTTTTAAGTCATTGAAATCGTTTTTACGCGCGTTTCAGACGTTCTGTGAAGCGTCCTCGTCAGAAATTATTTTCAAATGTATATATGTATGTGTGTGTGTGTGTGTGTGTGTGTGTGTGTGTGTGTGTGTGTGTGTGTGTGTGTGTGTGTGTGTGTGTGTGTAAATCTTAAATAAATGATTAAGCGGTAATATTTTTATTCACATACATTTAAATTCCATAATGTACGAAACGTTGTGGGAGAGAGCTTGGAAGAAATTCCAAAAACAATTTTTTGAAAAGTTATAAGATAATAAAATGTAAAATTGTTTAGGGGATTTTGCTGTTTTTCATGTGATTCCCTTGATGGGAAAACAACTTTTGAGTTTTATTTATTTTAACTTTTAAATTGTTGAATAAAGCGTGAATATAATTAAGCTAATATAAGCTTCTTGAAGCAAAACTATACATTTGTCCTTATTTAAACTAAAAGGAACTTCTATGTGTATTTATGTCGGATGTTTGGTGCTATTCCTTTGTCTTAAGGTAATTTTCCGACACATTATTCTTCAAATCTGTGTTTAAACTTACATAGAAATCTGTCCACAAGTTTTTTTTAATCCAAGAGAAATAGGTTTTTCATCTTAAAATACGTCCATTTTAGAGGCAGATTCCATTTTTATTTTTGCTTACAATAAAATTAAATATGGGGGGGGGGTAAATTTAGTGCTTTTCATTTACAGTTTCCCCATTTAAGAAAGATTCTCTGCAGAATTATACATGCATTGTGATTTTCATTAAGAGCTTTTTTCACGTTAAAAATCGCTCTTTTATTGATGTATAGAAAGAAAACACAAACGAAATCGAATCAAACAGACGGAATTTGCTTTGAATAAAATATTCTATTTAGAACCAAAAGTTATATTTTAAAATGTTGATACTACATATTATTCTGGAGTGGTTCTATGCGAATGGAAAATATTTGAATAATTTCAAAGGATTTGTGGCATAATTTGTGTCATAATTTGCGGCACAACTTGTCTCATAATTTGTGTCATAATTTGCGTCATAATTTGTGGCATAATTTGTGGCATAATTTGTAGCATAATTTGTGGCGTAATTTGTGGCATATTTTGTGGCATAATTTGTGGCATAATTTGTGTCATAATTTGTGGCATAACTTGTCTCATAATTTGTGTCATAATTTGAGCCACAATTTTTGGTATAATTTGTGGCATAATTTGTAGCATAAATTGTGGTATAATTTGTGTCACAATTTGTGCGATAATTTGTGTCATAATTTGTGACATAATTTGTGGCATAATTTGTGGCATAAATTGTGGCATAATTTGTGGCATAATTTGTGGCATAATTTGTAGCGTAATTTGGGGCAAAATTTCTGGCATAATTTGTGGCATTATGTGTGTCATAATTTGTGACATAATTTGTGGCATAATTTGTGGCGTAATTTTTAGCATAAATTGTGGCATAATTTGTGGCATCATGTGTGTCATAATTTGTGAAATAATTTGTGGCATAATTTGTAGCATAAATTGTGGTATAATTTGTGTCACAATTTGTGCGATAATTTTTGTCATAATTTGTGACATAATTTGTGGCATAATTTGTGGCATAAATTGTGGCATAATTTGTGGCATAATTTGTAGCGTAATTTGGGGCATAATTTCTGGCATAATTTGTGGCATTATGTGTGTCATAATTTGTGACATAATTTGTGGCATAATTTGTAGCATAATTTCTGGCATAATTTGTAGCATAATTGGTAACATAATTTGTGACATAATTTGTTGCATAATTTATGGCATAAATTGTGGCATAATTTGTGGCATAATTTGTAGCGTAATTTGGGGCATAATTTCTGGCATAATTTATGGCATTATGTGTGTCATAATTTGTGATATAATTTGTGGCATAATTTGTGGCATAATTTGTAGCGTAATTTGGGGCAAAATTTCTGGCATAATTTGTGGCATTATGTGTGTCATAATTTGTGACATAATTTGTGGCATAATTTGTGGCGTAATTTGTAGCATAAATTGTGGCATAATTTGTGGCATCATGTGTGTCATAATTTGTGACATAATTTGTGGCATAATTTGTAGCATAAATTGTGGTATAATTTGTGTCACAATTTGTGCGATAATTTGTGTCATAATTTGTGACATAATTTTTGGCATAATTTGTGGAATAAATTGTGGCATAATTTGTGGCATAATTTGTAGCGTAATTTGGGGCATAATTTCTGGCATAATTTGTGGCATTATGTGTGTCATAATTTGTGACATAATTTGTGGCATAATTTGTGGCATAATTTGTGGCATAATTTGTAGCATCATTTGTGGCATAATTTGTAGCATAATTGGTAACATAATTTGTGGCATAATTTGTTGCATAAATTGTGGCATAATTTGTGGCATAATTTGTAGCGTAATTTGGGGCATAATTTCTGGCATAATTTGTGGCATTATGTGTGTCATAATTTGTGATATAATTTGTGGCATAATTTGTGGCATAATTTGTAGCATAATTTGTGGCATTATGTGTGTCAAAATTTGTGACATAATTTGTGGTATAATTTGTGGCATAATTTGTAGCATAATTTGTGGCATAATTTGTGTCATAATTTGTAACAGAATTTGTGGCATAATTTGTAGCATAATTTGTGGCATAATTTGTGTCATAATTTATATCAGAATTTGTGGCATAATTTCTGGCATAATTTTTTGCATAATTTGTGGCATAAGCATCCCTCAATCTCGTTTACCTGTAATTTAATTTATGATTTGAATTCTTCGTACAACTGTGCGCCTCTTGAGTGTAATTTGCATAACTTTTCAGTCTATGTAACCTCCACCTTCTTAAGGTCTATCTTGTAGAACTCGGAACTCCTTCTGTCGAACTCGAACAAAAGAACGTCAAAGCTTTAATCAGCCAAAACATTCTGCAAATGGCATTGAAAATGAGAACAATAGTTTGAGGAATCTAAACAATCCAAAGAATCAATTCTCATCTCAAAACTTCAAAACTTTAGATAAATTGTAGTGCTTTTCTAGAAGTGTTTTTGAGCAGAAGAATTTTAAAAATTTGTAAGAATGGCTTATTTTAATTTCATTTGAAATAATATTTTCAAATACTTAAATACATAAACATTCATAGCAATGATTCGTTTTCAATGCAACTTTCAGGTGGAATTTCAGTACTTATTCAAAACCTAATCTAATTTGTCGCAACTCTTCGAGTCGACATCTTCCAATATGTTACATTATGCATCTGGAAGATGCCAACACGATTAACCAATCAGCAATCAGTTGTTAACAGATGCCAAGATTCAATGAAATCGTGAAATTCGTTTAAACAAGAAAAATGTCGAAAACGAATTACCACCGGTGTGTGAAAGTCATAAATCTCACGAAGGATCCATAACTTTCTGTCAAGAACGAACACTTATAGCAAAAAAAGAAAACTGTAAAAAAAAGTGTAATTATATGTGAAAGATAACAAAAGAATAAACAGACATCATAGAGATGAACTACTTCGAAATATGGTAGATATCCATAGGGACGCATATATTTCTTTGGCGATCAAAAATGACAACGGTCAAATAATTTAGCTGATATTAAAACATGGCAACTGTCATAAATGCGGCTTTCTTCATTTTTTTTTTTTTATTTGCATTTCATTAAAATATTTTTTCTTTGAACTGAAATAATGTGTTTTCTTTCATGATTGTTTTCATATTTCGTTGTAAAATATTTTGTTTTTTCTTTTTTGGAAACTCTTCTCAAAAAATTGTATATGCGTTTCTTGACAAAGAAAATAAGTTGTTTTTTTATTATTCCATAAAATTATTGTGACAATTTTTCTTGTTTTACAGTCTTCAGTGCTCCATTACAACGATGCGTTTTGAATTTTCGTTTTGAATTTATCGTTTTGACTTTATCGTTTTGAATTTATCGTTTTGACTTTATCGCTTTGAATTTATCGTTTTGAATTTTCGTTTTGAATTTATCGTTTTGAATTTTCGTTTGAGGTTTTCTGGCAATTTACTTCCCCATGCCGAAAGATGTTACCGTAAATTAGGTCAGGTTTTTGATAAGAAATAGAATATTGATGGACAGAATATCTATACAAATGCTATGGACACATTACCGGAAGACTACAACGTCGTCATTTTCAAATCGAATGTCAGCAATTACATTTTGTGAACCGTCCAGTAATTAATTAAACTTGGTTCATTCGTTTCGTAATTATTTTAGATTAGGGATTACTTATTTGAATTATTTGGATTATTAAGACTAGTGAACTCGATCTTGCTACTCTCAGGGATTTAATAATAGGTTTCGTTCGAAATTCCGTACAGATTCCCGAGTTTGAGATAGAGAGAGAGAGAGAGAGAGAGAGAGAGAGAGAGATTCCAGTTCCACAAGATAGATTTGAAAAAAGGACAGAGGTTACATCGGCCGAAACGTTGAAAACACTACTTCGAATATTTGGACTGATACAAACACATCATTGTATGGACAGTTTTTTAGAATGTACACTGATGAACCGATTGCGTTTGTACTCCTTCGGCATACATATTCCCGATAAACCCGTTTAATAACAAAATCCCACCTTTTAACTATAACCATAGATGCCAGAAAATCTTCTATTCTCATAGTTTCTTCCCTCGGATTGCGAGACTTTGGAATTATTTTCATGCTTTCTGCTCTCCTGATTGTACTAACTTGCAGAAGTTTAAATGTAATGTAAACAAACATCTACTCTATCTTCTTACATAATTCCCCGTAAGCGTAGTCCCATATAGTAGCTCCTTATGTCCAAATGACAATTTACATTGTCTGAAGTGAAAAAGAGTTTAAAAGTTATTATTGTTCGATCTCATTAGTCGCTATCCTCGAGTGGTCTTGATCATAAGTGACCAAGCAATACATGAATATCTGAGACGATTGCAAATCCTGGGATAAAACTCGATGTAAACAATTTTAAAAGCTTATTTTTTATATGATCTCAAACTCTGATTCTAATCCAAATTTTATCCAAGAAATGAGTTCGATCGTTTAATAAGACCGGATTACAGGATTAACGCTTTTAAAATGATAGAAAATCTAAATTTATAGCCACGTTATTAAATTGGGTTCATTCGATTTCTATAGTTGCGACTTGATCACGTCTTAACCCCATGTGCTGATGTTAATTAATAAATGAAGAGTCATTAATGCGACCATGCTCCAATCTAAAAGCTATTGTGAATCAGCTCTCAACTAATAAAAAATCGAATTCCACCCACGAGCGGCTCGAATTGAGCTTAATTACGACTCAGTGGGAGCGTGTAGCGTGAGTACCACTTGAAATTTCATTTAAAAACGGCAGATTACAATTTATAAAAGAAAATCACAATTTACCACACTTGAAGTTACTTTTTTTCATATTTGAATAATAACCAAGAGTTCTAGGCTCTGCAAAAATAATAAAGTGGCCGATGTATTAAACGATAGTATATTTGTCACCAAGTTATATTGTAAGTTATAGTACATACTCCAGACTAATCTGACGGGCAGCAAAACCCCTTCACTGTTGAGGTCTCTAGATGTTGGCCTTTGGAATTCCCTCCTTGTTTTCCTGCTTCTCTGACCGTGCCAACCTGTAGAGGTTTAGATGGAATGTGAACAGACTTTCCAGCTGTTAGATAAAATACCAAATCGTAACCCTTACATCCCATGTGGCCTTTTTTGAATAAAATACGATTTGGAAGTTTTCTACTAGTTTTGTATTGTCTATGAATGTTATTTTGTATCTCACATTCAGTATGACTTCGGGACTAACTAACAAACTGAAAAGGCAGTTCTTCAGGCCAGTGGTAGAGTCTGTCCTTGTTTACGGTGCTACAACCTGGACACTCACCAAAAGATTGGAAAGAAAACTAGACGGCACATACACCCGTATGCTAAGAACAATATTAAATATATCTTGGTAAAATCATCCCACGAAGCAGCAACTTTATGGCAATCTACCTGCCATATCTAATACCATCAGAGAAAGACGCCTACGATTTGCCGGTCATTGTCTGAGGAGCAAGCATGAATTGGTGAGTGATGTATTGCTATGGACTCCACGACACGGACGCGCAAGCAGAGGACGACCTAGATCCACGTATATCCAGCAGATAGCACACGATGCCAACTGTGAAGCTGAAGGTCTGAGGCAGCTGATGGAAGACAGGAAACTCTGGAGAGGAAGAGTAACATTGGTCCGGGCAAGGTGCCCGTCATGATGATGATGATGACATTGTATACCAGATTTACTTTTCAGGTTCTCGCCTTCAGAAGAAAATAGGCCACAATCACGACTATATACCAGCAGATAAAAATACTTGAACTGCAAATTAAAAATACCAATATAAGATATAAAATAAGAACGGTTAATTCTAAATAGAAAATGTAAGGTGTATTCAATAAGCTTCCAGACTTTTTTGTACAGGCATTTAAAACTGTAGTAGACGCTTAAAAAGACACTATGTTATTGTTATACATCTTATGAGATGACTGACAAATTTTTATGATTTCAGGTTTAAATAAACAGCTACACCGGGAAGTGGAATACCCCTTACTAAAGCCTGATTGTCACAGCTGGTGAATTTAAAAAAATCGATATGGACGTGAGGACACTGTGGCAGAACGATGTGAAATGAAATTATGTTTTAAACTTGGAGAAATGCTACAGATACATATAGAGTGCTTTTGGGCTATTTTGTATGAATCGAGCATCAGTTTTGGAGTGGAATGAGAAATTTAAGGAAGACAGGGAGTCTGTAAGGCGTGTGGGAGGAATAAGAAAGTCAGAACCGCAGAGTTGAATTGCCAAATAAAGAATTTCATGGATAAGGACCGTCGTGTATTTATAGAGACAATAAGTGCACATTTTGATGTCAGTGTGGGAACTGTACATAAAATTATTCGTGAGGAACTGAAGATGCAGAAATTTGTCTCAAGGTTGCTCATAGAAGATCAGACTATTTGACCAAGATGGGCACTAAACAGTTGTCAGCCTTCTTATAGTCCAGATCTCGCTCACTATGACTTTTGGTTATTCCATAGGTTCAAGGAAAACCTAAGACAGTTGAGATGAAAGAGGGTCATTGACACACTCACACAAGAGGACTTCCATGGGGCTTTGCAGAAGATGTTGGAACAGTATAATAAATGCATTGCATCCGGAGGAGATTACTTAGCAGGGGACTAGAGTTTTATGTGTGTACTTTAAATAATAAAATTGCTAATATGAAAAAAGTCTGGAAACATACTGAAGACACTTTGCATATTCTTATGCTTTGTTTATTACCAAAATCTTCTGTTATATTGCCAGTTTGATGAATAAAATTCTTATAGACTGAGAATAATTTTACCACGGTTTATAGACCAGTTTAGTTTAGAAAACCGGTTTCTTTATATAAAAAGCCAACTTAGAATCTAACGTTGATCTTGTGAGGGTGGGAACAACAGTAGAATAAAATTTAAGTAATTCGTTTATGCATTAGGGTTAGGAAATGCGATTCCAAAGTGAAGCGCAAAAGATAAGAAAATGTTGACACAGAAACACATCAAAGCATCTGAAAATATCACTTTCTAATTAAAAAAAATAATTAAAAAGCGCGACTTCCAATTTTAAAAGAAATATCAATTTAATTGGAAATCAAAAATAATAATGGAGTTGCTATTATCTCTTTTTCATTCAAATATTTTTCTTCTTTCTGAAGATGAGATCTATCTCGAAAGTTCAGAGAACAGTATTATTAGACAGTCTTGGTTCGACACATTATGTTGGTAAATAATTCAAAATTGTTGAAATCTTTTAATATAGCCATTATTCCTTTTACATTGTCTCGTACCTAACGATGTTTTTCTAAGCATCTACATTATCATAATCATTCAAAGAGAACTTCCTACATATATCCAGTATTTTTAGAAACTCAAAATATTTTTAAACATTAGATAATGACCGTAATATTACT